>NC_141605.1:39101625-39286160 GCF_047967505.1 Dipteris shenzhenensis | reverse complement strand
TAGACGCCTAATGGGAATTGTGTAGACCTTCGTTCATGTGCATGCTCCTCAGCTTGACCTCCAAAGGCTACACAATGTAAGAAAAATACCAAGACTGTACGAAAGGTGCAATGCCACTACCAAGGGTGACCTCAACGACCCCCTATGCCTCAGTTCAACTTCCAAGAATATCAATTGTAGAAAACATCCCTCTATTACGATTGGTATGAGCTCTTGCTTGTAGGGATGCTTTGCATAATTAAAAATTGTGTAAGATGGGCGATGGATTGCTCATTCATAGATGATTCTACCCTTGGCCACACACGGATGCAGCCTTTGTGAACCTTTTGGAGGATCTTAAATTTGAAAAAAAGAAGAGTCTAAATTAGATCCAAGAATGTGAATGAGAAGGATGTGCATTCAGATGGAAGAATGTGAAGTGAAGCAACATACATTTCAAAACTACCATGGAAAAAGTCACAAAAATGGTAGATGCAAATATGTTTTGCATTCGTTCTCTCCTCTCTCTCTCTCTCTCTCTCTCTCTCTCTCTCTCTCTCTCTCTCTCTCTCTCCCCACATGCACACACACACACACAAACGCACGCACGCACATAGATACATATATATACATACCCCTCGCTCTGCCTCTTGCCACACGCTCTCTCTCTCTCTCTCCACCCCTCCCCCCCCCTCTCTTTCTCTCTCTCTCTCTCTCTCTCTCTCTCTCTCTCTCGCTCTCTCTCCACAATATCATATAATATATATATAACAAAATTTTGAACATTATATATTATACTCTCAATCTTTCTCTCTCTCTCTCTCTCTCTCTCTCTCTCCATTACTATGCACACATTAGGAAAAAGTTCAGCTCTCTTCTTGAGGGACATAACAGATTGGCTGATTTGCTACATAAGGCGTCACCCTCAGCTTTAGGAAATTTGTATCTAAGCTTTTCAAGCACAGAAACTCACCTAGACATAAAGGTAGTTTCTCTTATTACCCTCCCCTTTGAGGGAGGAGTCTTTATGTATGTAAGGTTTTGTATTGTTTCAGGTCCCATAGGCCGATTTTTGGTCTTCAAAGGACGATAATATGTTCTTCTTCTTCTTCTTCTTCTCCACAATATAATATAAGATATAGAAAACAAAAATTTTAATGTTATATATTATATCATCCCCCCCTCTCTCTCTCTCTCTCTCTCTCTCTCTCTCTCTCTCTCTTTGTGTGTGTGTGTTTGTGTTATATTGTTATCTAATATGATATAATATATATAGTATATAATATATTATATTCTCTCTCTCTCTCTCTGTATATATATATAATAATATTTTATTATATATATATATTTTTATATGTATCAAATAATTTAAAAATGTATTTATATATTCGTATGTAATAAATATTAAAATTATATATATATAAAATAAAATAATATATATAGTATATATATTTTTTACATGATATAATATATTATGAAATAAATTTATATATAACAATATATTTATTTATTTATATTTGTCTTTATATTATAATTTTCTAATTATTATATATTTTTATATTAATAAAAAATTAATGTATTTATATATTCATATGTAATAAATACTAAAAAATATTTTTTTTAAATTTCTCTCTCTCTCCCTGTCTACAACTAGCGGTCGTCCATCGGGAGCTTGCAGTCACTGAAACTCGTAGTCGTCGTCGTGAACTTGCAGTCGTCGCCATGTGCTGACTCAACTCTAAGTCTGCACCGTCACAATCCATGCCATGTGGCGAATTATGGGAGACATGCAGCTGTTGTGGCAGAGCTCTGTCGATAACTGCCATGTGGCAGTGCGGGCCTATCGTCAGTTTTGCTGTCAGCAATCATCTGCCTAGATTGCAAGTTGCCATCAAGACACGTCACCGGGGCCCATGCGCCACAGTGTAAGTTCCAAGTCATTACTCCGAGATCCGTGTGGAGCATTAAATCTTGGCCGCCATGGATCCACGTGTGCCGTGAAAAGTCTAAATTTGCCCGCCCCATGCCTTTTATGCATGCCATGTGGCATTGCCTCTTTTTGGGCTAGTATCTGCTCCGTGCCACATGGCGTCCCCTATCTCCACTCCCGCGAATGATGGTGGCAGACTCTCTCACGCTGCCATGTGGCCCCTGGCAAGGCTGCCCTCTTCTCTAGCAGTGAGTTGTTTGCCTCACGTCAACATGTGGTCTGTTCTAGCTCCCTCCTCCTCCCCCAAACCTCGCTCCACCTCCTCAAACCTGCCTTGAACCTCCCACGAACTTGCTTTTTGTGCCAGACCTCCCATGAACCTCCCTTCTCTCATGTACGAGATTAGTCTTCTTAAAGAAGTATATAGATGATGTCCTTTGTAGTACAAAAAGTACAGTGCATTATGGTCATATGGACACCATTTTCAGGTGGAACATATTGATCCAAAGAGAGTCACATATGATTGTGGAGTCATGGCCAACTTCATACAAGATAGCCGAGCGAGTGCTTCTCATTCTAATCTTCTCTCCTCACAATTAGATTATTGTGGGACCATACTCAAAATCTATGAAGTTGATTTTAGATGATGTAGTATTTTCATTCTAGATTTAAAATGGTCTACAACTATCTACAATGGTCCCAATGCTATAGTCAGAAAAGACAGTAGTGGTTTCTTCGCCATAGACTCCACCAAACTGTGGACAGATGAAAGGGATACTTTTGTTCTTCTCAAGCATTGTAAGAGAGTACGTACTAATGAATTTATTAGGCTAATGCCTTCGCTTTTAAAGAATTGATACATGCTCATATATTATTAAGCATCTACTTTAATACAATTGATGGCATTTAATTTACATCTTGAGCATAGTTGGTCTTCCATCCAGATCATTCTAATCCATGATGGTGGTATGTGCTCCAAGTTGCTCCTCAAAGTAAACATACTTTTGAAGCTAGGGACGTGGATATGGAGATGCCGCCAATGGATCTAGTTGATCCCGATGGATCAAGGGAAGAAGATGAAGATCACGATATGGACCAAGAAGAAAGTGCATATAATGACATTGTAATGGTGTAAGGTGGATATCATGAAATTGGGGAAGAAGACGGGGATCATGTATCACCCATTTTATTGAAGAAGCCTCTACAATAGACGATGATGATATAGGTGATCAATTGACCATAAATTTAGAGATTGACTTATTTGGCATGCTAGACTTGGCTCAAGACGAAGCTATTGATGTAAATTCTACTGATTGATTCTCTCTTGATTCTTTTGCCACCATCGACAAGGCTTTTTATATTTACCCCTTTCACTCTTATAATGGCATTATGTACATTTGTATATTGAATTCACCATGAATACATGAGTATTTCAATCTCAATGTGTATGTACTCTTATATTTTTTATCTTCAAATGATAAAACTTGTACCAAAAAATTATTTCAGGTCTTATTGCTAACAACGTTCTATAATTTCATCAGTATGATCTTTTTTTACCCAGTGTCGATATATACCAACACTGGTGTCGATATATACCGACACTAGTTCGTGTCAGTATGTACCGACATTGTCTGTTACTGTTGTTATATACCATCACTCTTTACTGTTAGTATATATCTATAGCAATACCGATTAAAAACCCGCCCACGTGTCATACCGACGGTTTTCACGCTCACGTGCGCTAAACGTTGGGAGGTAAGCGTTGAAAAAGGACAAATGTGTAGTAGTGTGGGTAGCCTAATGGTTGGTGGGAGGTGGTGAGAGCAGTCGAGTGATTAAAAAGACGGGTGATGGATAAGACTTCGAGAGGTTGGAGCGATAAGCATGGAAGAAGGATTGTCATTTGGACATAAGGGTTGGCTACGGTGCAGGATCTAGCCTTTTACCTACTAACCCGACATAAATCTCGACATTTGGAAAGAGCTGAGAAAAACAATGTTTATGCGTGATAGTTTGCTAGTACCGATAACATCAAAGGATTGAGCTCGCGCTTGGAAAATGCTTCTTTTTTTAATGCTTTCAAGTTCACCTTCGTCCGTCAAAACGAAGCGTTCTGTACTTTGCAGGGACTCACTTTAGGTTATGCATAAAAGTAAAAAGCCTTAAGTTCGATCAAGGAGTCCTTGATCACAGAGAGCACAATGGCACGAGCATGGATGGGTTTGCACACTACAAGTATGTAGCTTGTGGCTTGCCACAAGTTGCATACTAGTGCATTTAATGGAAATAATAAATCATTATACTACTATCTACTTATTATTAAAATTGTATCGTGTGTATAGAATTAAGCAAAATGTGAGTGCCGTTTTATGGTAGTATATTTTATGATGCATCAGGTTCACATCTTCTGTATGAGCCAAAATTGGTGCATATAAAATCTGCAAGTGATATATAACTAAAAACAAATTGGAGGTGCTTTCGAGGAAACGTAGAAAGAGTTTCTGGCTGACGAACAGTTGGAAGAGGAAACGAACGTAGACAAGTAATATGGGTCCTCCATCTAGTAGAATTATTCATTCGGCCCTTTCGTTGCTACAGTGCCGCCTCTCATTTGATTACAACCAGAAGGATACTAACGAGCTGAGAGTCCGATTCTAACGAGCTGAGAGTTTCTCTTCCACGGAATGATCCCGTCTGAACGCACAGAAACGTTTGCATAGCGGGTAAACCATCGAAGAGTGACGTTGTCGCAAGCTATGGGACAAGAAATGCCCGTCGATCACGAGCTAAATCCTTTGTCGCAGTCGACAGTCGCAGCAGAAAGTGCTGTGCAGATCACAGACTCGATCCCAAGAGAAGACGGGGGTGCTCTCTTCGTACTCGAGTCGAAAGGTAACGGATGCATGAGCTTCAATACAATAAACTCAGCCATCGATCACGGCCCCTTGGATGGGCATTCTTTGCAGAAGTAGAGCTGGGAGCTGTGGTCTCTGGAGGTTCTTCTCTGATGATCACTGCTAGTGCAGGCAATTGGATGCACGCAGGCTATCACCTGACATCGGCAACGTCTGGTCCGTCCCTTCTCAGTCTCCCTTATGCGATGGCAGGGCTTGGGTGGGGACCTGGAGTTGTAGCTATGTGTGTAGGTGCTGCAGTCACGTTTTACGCTTACTGTCTTCTGTCAAGAGTGATGGAGCGCATGGAGGATCAGGGAAAGCGTTCTCTCAGATTTCGCGACCTCTCCATGCAAGTTCTAGGTACGCAAAATCTGTACCGACACTAATTCTTCCATATATCCGCGTGCTGTGCTGTGAGGAAACGTCGATTTCGTGCTCCTTTCCAATATATCGGTGTCGTTACAGGAAATGGTGAGTAATGTGCAGCTCGCCCTCCATCTGCGTAAAGGCATTGAGCCAACGTGCGAGTCGCCGAGATTAAGAATCGATTTTGATTTGCTTGCTTTACATTTGCAATTGCTCTATTGCGCTTGATGACAGCCTCATGCTTGCGTTGTAGTCTCAATCACTTCGGGTGTGCTATGCTGCGACCGGGCATTAGTGCCTATATCTAGTTTCTCATGTATGTGCTCTAAGAGCTTTTTCCATTGGGGTGAAATTGGCAGCACGTCGAATTGCCTCCTCTTCTTGCCCCCGTTGCTCTCATCACCGTGAGACAGTTTCCCATTTGTTATGGTCTTCCTCGCACTCTTGGATATTGATCACTCATGTCTCCCATTTGCTGCGGCTTCGGTTTCCCTCTATCAGATTCGGGAAACTCTTCTGGATGTTTGGATGCTTCTCATCTCAGATGTCTCCATTCCTCCTTTTCTTTCACTGGGCTCGTTTTTGGGTACTATGGACTATTTGGACACAAAGATTGCATTTTAGGATGGGACAACAGTTTCCTCAGGCATATGCTTTCTTCAGAATGTCCCTCAAGCAATCTTTATATGATAGTTATGCTGCGAGGGACTTGGATGCTACTAGCCTTGAAGTGTTTTCTGACTGTTTTTGAGTTCTTCCATTAGGCTCTCTTTTGGAGTCTAATGTCATGTACATTGATTTCATGTTAATTTTATAGTTACTGGTTTCATTAAAAAAAAAGAAGTATGTGCTCTAAGAGGGTGGTGGCGAGATCGCTTCCATATGTGTGGCCTCAAAGTGTCTTGGTTAGTATGATGAGATGGGTTGGGAAAGTATCAAGTCTATGGATAGATGAGAGACCTTGTTTAAACAACCTTAGCTCGTGAAAGACGAGGATCCCAAGAGAGAGTCCACTACACTATGGCCATCCCCACATGGGAATCATGTGTATCTCTCACATCCTGGCCATCTCTTCAATCTATTGTAGATCAGCATCTCATGATGAGTGGTTGGACTTATTTAGTGAATGTCTGTCATTCTACATGATTGTGGATCCACTGTGTATGTCCTCCAATCTATGAAATGCCCTACTAACATCGTTTGAGCTGTGAATCCAATGTGTACATGCTTTGATCTACAATTGAACACTCCTATGTAGATGGGAGTATGATGGCATCCTCTTGGAAATCTAAGATCTATGCTAACATGTCCTCAGTTCGAGCATTGAAGTCCCCTATTACCTCATTGTATCTCCTCATAATGTGCTAAGAAATGTGACATTTGCCCCTCCCACATGCAATCATAGCATAACCTGATATCTGTGGTGGAAAGTAGCATGTTAGTATAAATCTATTAAATGTGGAATTGGGCAATCTGATCGACGTGTAGTATCCATGCATATCTCTGCCTATGATCAAGATGTGTGTTTGAAGTTGTGAATGGAAGAGAACTACCACTCCACCTAAGTACACTTAGCTTGCTTATAAGATTCAAATAGTTTGAAACTTTTTCTTCTTATCTATGCCCCCCGCCCCCCTAATCATGCAATCCTCTTGTGCACTTAAAGTTAGTGATGAGGGAATTTTAACGAGGATGTGTTAAAAGTAGAGAAAATTCCATTTATGGACTGATATTGAGCCCAAAGTCCGAAACCTTTGCAAGGGGAAACTAATCCTAATGATGAACTATATGTATTTCCTTCAGTGAATTCCAGAAGCTTGAGCTCAAACTTGAGTCACCAAAAAAGAAAATATCTTATCTTGATAACTCAATTGGTCCTTTAACTTCATTTCTTAACAAAAAAATTTAAGCTTAAGCTAGAATGGACATTCTGATAATGCTTGTAATATTGTTTGTACCTAGTAGTGTGTGCAATGATGCCTCAAGATAGGAACAAGGGTGCACAAGTGCATGTCATGCTCCTCTCAATAAATTACAAGTGCAAATTCATTAAAAAGTTCAATTTTCCACTATAGCACGACCTCTAAGGAGGCACTGACCTCTAAGGAGGCACTGCTAATAAAGTAACTCTTTAGAATCACAAAATTTCCATAGGCTACTACAAGAAATTGAAGCCAGTTTAACTTATTTTTTTTCTCCACTCGAGCACGCACTCACACCCCGGATGGCCAACTGCGAGGGGCAAACACTCCATGGCATACATTGACACGCAGCAGCGGAGCATCCTGAGGGATTCGAAATTCGAGAGAGGATACTAGCTCACATGAAACCTATTGAACTCAAGCCAATTTTTCTTTAGGTAGTTTGCACATACATAGGGGATGAAAGTACCGGAAAATAAAGCAAGTCCTAGAGGGGTGTGCATATCCCTTGCCAAGGAAAAAGTTCATTGGGTGTTACGACGAAAAGAGTTTATAAGCTGCTTGCCTGACATTTGTTCAAGAAGACTCAACAAGACTCCGCAAAGAAAGTGCACTTCAAACTTTTCTTGCATGCAGGTCCCTTTGCTATTGCTTCAAAATTGGCTTCATCTCTTATCTGTTGAGGATTGGGCAGGAGGTTCTACTAGGATTCCGGCACGGATGCCTTTTAGATTGCTGCCTTATAGACTTTCGCCTGGAGCTCCCACGACAAAGATTCCCCCGAACGATGTTAAGGATACCACTGTCACTCTACCAAGAGGAAAGGATGGTTGGGCCATATGAACGGTCAATGCCATTCAAAGGACTGCATACATACACACATGATACATGTAGGTAGGTAGGTACGTACGTATGACTGTATGTATATACATACCTACATATATTTATATATACTTATGCTATCGGAACGGGAACATTCTACGGATCACCAACCCCATCAGAATGGGAATGGGACTCCAAGGGAACGGGAATGGAAATGGCACATCACCAATGGTGGTGTAGCTAGGGTGAAGGAATATATATATAATAATGGCAAAATCGCATAAAAAACAAGGCAGCTGTGAAAAGACCGTGTAAAAAAAAAACATCGTTAAAAAGCAAGCAATTAGCATAAGTTCTGCACAAAAAAAGAAGCTGAAAATTGCCATTTAGTGACTAGTCCTTGTGGAACGTTCCTAAGGCGCTTCCTAGACGTTCTCTAGCCAAACCTTAGGCATTTCATAGGCGTTCCGTATGCTGGGCGTTCCCTAGGCATTCCCAATAGTCATCCTAAGCAGAACGGCTTTCATATGAAGGGAATGGGCATTCCCTATGCATTCCCAAGTTCCATATGATGGGAATGGGCATTTCCTAGGCATTCCCAATAGTCATCTTGAGCAGAACAGCTTCCCAAGTTCCATATGAAGGCAATGGCTTTCCCTTGTGTGTGTGTGCACACGTGTGCCTGTATGTGTATATTACATGGATTTCACCCCAAAGAGAGAGAGAGAGAGAGAGAGAGAGAGAGAGAGAGTATGTATTTATTTATGTTTATATTTTATAAGAGAGGGAGAGGAGAGGGGACGGAGAGGAAAGGAGGATGAGAGGAGAGGAGGTGGCCAGAGAGGAGGAGGGGGAGAGAGGAAGGAGAGGGAGGGGAAGAAGGGATTACCTAGGAGGAGGAGGTCACTAGCAAAGGAGGAGGAGGAAGCCACTAGCAAAGGAGGATGATTTGAAAATTAGGAGAATGAGAATAAAGAATGAGGGGAGAGGCGAGATATAATTAGTTGTAGGGAAAGCTTTTAGGTTAACTATAACTGGCATAACCTTCACTACCTCCTTCATTCCACACTTCATTCTTCAATCGTCTTGGTTCTTTCTTCATCTCAACTTGTTGCTCGAATTGGCAAAATTTTCAAAGTGCGACGACACGTGAATTGTTTTCCAACCTATTGTGCATGCAACAACTTCCAACCTATTAAACTTTTGCTTTTCTTCTTTTTTGATTTTCAAAGAAGTCGATTGTTTTCTAACCTATTGCGTACGCAACAACATGAACAAGCTTACTTTTGTTTGGACATATTTATATGTTTATATATATAAACATATGTGTATATATATATATATGTTTCAAGTCGAAACCTCTCTCCCCTACCTAAAACCATACTGATGTCCAAATTTTGTCTTAAGGGATGGTATAGCCACCTGGCAGGCTTTTCAAGTGATACCAAATGGAATTGCAAGAAATTAATCTAGGTTACTGGGTTGTAATCAAGCTTTTACATGTTTAAGTCAATAATTTGCTCCCACAAGCATTGCCATGTATTTAATAAGCTCTATTATGGCTCTTATGTAAACTAACTGTTAAAGGTGCTGGCTGCTTGAGTGGGCCAAAACTGAACTGCAAGTTTTTTAAATGATTTAGTGGGTTGACTTGCAGGAAAGGTCATATGCATTATAGTAAAAATCTATGTAGGAAACATGAGACTAGTTGGAGTTGCTGGCTCGTGGAACAGGCCAAAAATGAACTGCAAGAATTTTTACTTGATTAATTGGGTTGATATGGAGAAAAGGTCATATACATGACAGTCCCAAATCTGCCCAATGCATGTAGGAAACATGGGACTATCCAGGAAATTAGAACAAACAAATACATGTAGGAAACAGCAGACTGTTCCAGGAAATTCTGGCTGTGCGAACAATTAACGTGATTGAGGTTTCAATCAAGTATTTTTGTAGCTGCCCCAAGGTTACAGTCATACTTGTGTTGGTTATACCCATATTGATCCATTTGGTAATAAGGATTTTGATTTTTGAGGTGGCAGTCAATTCCCATGTCATCAACTTCTATCAATAGATGGCCATGTAGCATTTATTATGTCACCTATAGAATCACCTAATCTATCAACCTTAAAAATTTTGAAGAGCACTCTGCAATCGTTTTTCAAGGGACCAGTGGTTGTACTGCTTTTTAGTTTCTGGCCATTAATTGGTTTTATTTTAAAGATATATCTGCAAGTGTTTTGGCTAACGTAGTTGCTTCAATAGACACAATTATTTTTAATGTGGTATGGTGCCCCTATTTTCTAAATTTGCCTTCAAAATACTAATTTAGTGAGCATTTGCAGGTCCTAAATGGAGCTTCTACATGACTGTACCCTTGCAACTACTAACCTCCTTTATGACAGTCATTGGATGCATATTGCTTGGTGGCCAAGTTATGAAGGTGAGGGCACAATCATATAGATTCCGTGCTAGTACTTTTGCAAGACCCAGAATTTACTTGGAGTTCATAAAGATTTAGCCAGATAGTGTAAGTGAAGAGCAGGGAACTCTCCTTTTCCATAATACTGTGAGATTGTGTGTGAGTCAGAGAGTGGAGATGAAACCATGCAAGGAAATGTTTAAAAGGAGCAATACAATGGTGGGAGAGAGACTCTCCAAAAAGGTGCACACACAACTACAGTGAAAACACAAGAAAATGGCAAATATGCTTAATACTAGCGAGTCCCTAGCCATAGCCCTAACCCTAAAAAGGGGAGGGCTTGTGATGTAACACAACAAATTTCATAGCTAGGTGGCGCACTCCCAAGGCCTCAGCTTGCCTGGACTCAGATCTGGCATCAAAGGTTCAAGAAAATGTCAGTTCCACCCCTTGCTGCAGATATCTCTGTGAGGTCCAAGAAATTATGTTGTTGAAGCCTGGTAATCTCTCTTGCCTTAATAAAACTTGAAATCATCAATTTTTTTCTTAGAGAGAGTCTTTTTGAAGAGATCCGCCACACTGTCATATCCAACAAAATGCTTCTAAGCCATATGCATTCCAATATGGCTGTGAAAATAGCTTTAAAAGCTGATGGTAGATCTTTTGTTGTATGAGTCTCTTGCCCTATTAGAGTCACTGAATCTAAAGAAATTGGGATTGTCCTCCCTGGCATAGAACAATCCTTTAAGTTTGAGGTGCCCTAGAGGTTTTCTTTACGGACAAATACATGTGTCCACCCTTTGCCTGTCTATAAAGGGCAGCATCTGCATTTTTATCCACATTTTTGCCAAGCTCGTGACCCACATGTAATGGGGTATTAATGGGTTTGCAATCTTGCATGTGAGATTTCTGCAAAACCTACTTCACATATTTACAGTGAGACTTGAAAATTCCTTCTTTAGTTTGCTAGAATTCAATACCCAAATAAAAGTACAGCGAATATTTCAAAGGCTGCTTGTGAGTCTGCCTTTACTGCCTCAAAAGAAAGTATGAAAAAAACCCCAAAGAGCAAAGGGCTTAAGGATGCTCAACATGAGAAAGCCTGAGAGGGTTTTAAGCCTATTCAAATGAAAGAGCCAGGATTGAGGCTGAAAGGGCCACCTCAAACCTCTAGTGAGAGAATCGAACATCATCTAAGAAGCATGCATCAGCCAAATGGCATTGAACCAAGAAAACCCATGAGATATGGATCTCGTAAAATACCTGAGATCCAATCAAAGAGCGCCAAGCCACTAAATCCCAAGTGATGAAAAAAGGGGGAGGGGCAAAGCTACCCACAAGTCCTGCGATTCCTCCCAAACAACCTTGGGAGTCCCAAACTTGGACCTCCAGTGGTTTACTGCAATTCCTCCATTAATACAAACCCAAAAGAAAAGACTGATTTTTCTATTCCAGAAAGACTTCTAGAGCCTTCTCCAAAATAATTTCTGCAAATCTGCTGAAATTTGCCATGCCTTCCAATGGAAGGTTAGGGAAGGCTTCCAACCCTTGATATTGAGCTCCATGAAACCTCCTGACATTTCTAACGGTGTACGAAAAGATGGGAGGCTCTTCTCATGATTTCTTGCATCGATGCAGTCCCACTCTCCAGGGTCCCACTGCAAGTACTTTATATGGAAACCCCCATAAATACAAACCCTCCAAGTGCCAAGAGGGATGCTCTCTGGACGGGGTCTAAATACCAACCATCAATCCCAATAACACTGCTCCAACCACATCCTAACTCCCTCAGACTGTGCATCCACCAGAAAGCCTACCTGTAGAGTGCACATGAAAGACCAAAGCATCCTCATGTGTGCCTTGTCAAAGGCCTATGACCTATAGCGGGATTCCTATCTTCGAAAGGCCGTCATCCACCTGATAATATATTGATGCTTGTTGTCTACACAACCCAATCCAAGGGTAACTCTGTATCGGTGTGCTGAGTCGTCCTATTTCGTCCTTTGAGGTGACTGACCAATTAAAATTTGCCTTCCTCCGGAAGGTGAAAGAGGTTGTAACCGCAAGCTGATTTCTTGGCATGATCTAATACCCTGTGCCCAAGGGGGTATGTTGGAAATGAGGGTCCATTGTCCCACATGTAAGCCCCCACATTAGGAAAGCATGGAGACATGGTACCAAGATAATATTGGGGGGTTTGGGAGACTGCTGTGTGTGCATCAAGTGTGGATGCCACTAGGCAGATCCAGGTGGAAGGAACCATCCACATGGCTGCCACAAGATCCATTGTTGTAGGTGGGCAGCAAGGATAGCTTGGAAGACTTTCAGAAGATAGCGATGACATCAGTATCATCTTGGGGCAGTAGAGAGCATGCAAAGACAGCAGATCGGAGCTGTCTGCACTATGGCAGAAGGCTGCAGACCTGCACATCAAACAAAGCTAACTTGGAGGTGTTTTGCAGGTTGGGGCAGCCTGTAATCATGCAACAGATAGGTGGGGACATCAGGGCTGCCACGTGGCTGGTAAGCGCCTGTTTTGGAGCAGGTAAAGACTGCAGAGAAGCACCTTTATAAGCATAGACAAGTCAGCTGATCCACAGAGTGGGTTGGCCCAGTCTGTGGCAGTATGGTTGGCTGGCTGGAACGGTGGTTCACAGACAAAGTCGACCAGTGAAAGGAATTTCCAGCCCTCTAAAGCCCCGAGCCTTGGGTTTGTTTTATCCATTCATTCCACATGTGTGGTGCCTCACAACAGGCTGTCCAGAAGTGCAGCAAGGAGGTCAACATCCATAGGGGGTGGTCCAAAGAATGCGCAGCAGTCTGCAGCAGGAAGAAAGGACATGGAGGATCATGAGTTCAGACTGGAAGCAGCCCTTACATTTGCGAGCAGTTCTTGCTGCATACCTATAGCCAGTAGGAGAGTGCAAGTGCAAGTCTGCGGGAGGACGCTGTAGCACTACACAAGGTCACTGGAGCTCACTGAGGAGCACACAAGCCAAAGAGTGCAAGAATGGAATAGGAGCAATGTTTGTGCTCACCACAGAGCATGCAGGGCAGCAACGGGTTTTTGGGATCTCTGGTTAAGCATGTTTGACTTAGATTCCGCATTGTATTCTGACTGCTCTACCATTGTCTATCTATCTTGAGTTGGGTGTTTTGTGAGTTCTATCTTGTAGCCATAGTCAAAAGTTTTGAATTACAACATTCCCTTCTTCTCTTTGGATTCTCCCATTGCACACATCTTAACCATCTACTATATTCCATTGCGTGGAGAAGCTAACCACAAAGGCTAGCTTTTTTTTCCTAAAACATTATCAAAGCCACTGCAGCAGTGCCCTCCAAGAGACCGTGCTAATGTTGTATGCTACGAGTGCCACCAGAAGGGTCATTATCGCACAGAATGCCCCAATATTCCAAGGGTGAATCTTCTAAGTGAGTCGGGCACTGAGGATTCTGATGTAGAGATCCTTGACCTCGGGAAAAGAAGTCGTGCCACCTCGGACCCCTCTCCAAACCGTGGACCGGGCCGCCCCAGGAAGAAGGTGTCCTTCTCAGAGCCCTCAGATGCTGAGATGGTAGACCCACCAACAGAGAAGACTAAAAGATCTCGCAGGAGTAAGTGGTCACCCTCGGATTTTCCCAGCGGCTCAGAGCAAGAAGATTATTCGGTCGTTCAAGACCTTGCTCATCGTGGGATGTGACGGTGGTGTGCTTGGAAGTGAGATTTGTGAGACAAGGGCTGCGATCGAGGTGGAGATCTGAAGTGAGGAGGTGTATGCCTCGTTGATGAAGCCATCCAAGTAAGAGATTGACTTCGACAACTGAAAGAGAAGGGCAACTTCTAATCAGTACGGTGTGACAAGAAGGGCATTGTTTTTCAAAGATTTTTTTTTGAAGTAAAATCTCAGCTACAGATGGGGACCTACATGTGGGCAAAATCTTGATGTGACGGGGATGCTAGATGGGGCAAACTACCCAATCTAGCATATCAAAATTAGGAGTTACATGGTTGCACGTGGATTATGGGATGTAACTGAAGGAAGAGATACAACACTGATGGATGTAAAGGATGCGTCACAGAAGGTAACCGGGGCAGCAGATCCAAATGACGTAAAAGAATGGATGCAGAAGGATGTTGAGTCATTGGCAATAATCATCTCTAGAAAACTACAGATTCGGTGCTTCTGCACTTTCAATTGGCGAAGACCTCACCTGAGGCATGGACGTTCTTGAAAGACTTGTATGACACGGCAAATACCAGCCGCACCGTAATGCTCCAAAATCACTTTGTTGTTACAACCTCATACCCTTTCTTTGGATCCTGATCCTGCATTGGTTATCCTGAAATTCGACCAACATATGTTGATCATGGGCAATGTTTGAAACTGAAATCAGATTTTGCCTCAAATCTGGAACATACCAAACATCTCGGATATACTTAACTTTGCCATTATCAAGCTGAATAGGAATGTGCCCAACTCCGATGATGTCTTGAGAAGCATCATTGGCACATGTAACCTGTCTGCCATGAATAGGTGTGATGCTCTCAATCCACTCCTGGCGAGGAGTCGTGTGCTTAGTAGCACCACTGTCGATATACCATGTATCACTTGCAATAAGGGAAGCATCCCTTGATTGATTTTCAGTTTTCAAATCCCCCTTGGCATCCATCTTCTCATTAAATGCAGCAAACACAAAATCTCTATCACCTTGGGCAAGATGAGCTTCACCATGTGTATTTGAAGCACGAGTTTTAGTGGGGGCAACAAAATTACTGCTAGAGCTATCCCTTTGCCTCTTCTTTTCATTGGCAATCCTTTTCTGACACGCGATGTAATGCCCTGGCTTCTTGCAATAATTGCATTTGCTCTTTTTCTGATTTTTGCTTGAACTGCTTGCATTCTCCTCCTTGTACTGAGTTGTATGGCTGTGTTGGCTCAAACTTTTTCTGAAATTTTCCTTTTCCACCCATGGCAAGCGCTTGCTCACCCTGACGAGAGGCTTTGGCAAAATTTGAGCATCTCTCCTCTTCCTGCAACAAAAGCCCAACTAACTCATCGAATGAGAGTGGGGCTGCCCTGAGAACAATGGTCAATGAAGTGACGAATGTGCCATATGAGGACGCTAAGCTATTGAGAGTAATAGAGACGAGCTTCTTGTCTTCTATTTTCTCATCAATACTTGCGAGCTGATCACGTAGATCAGTGATCCTGGCAATATGATCAGTGATGGCTTGGCCTACCTGCATCTCGAGATCCTTGAGCTGATTTGTCAAGGCAATGGCTCTTGCCTCATTCTTAACATGATACATGTTTGCCAATCTTTCCCATGCAGCCTTTGCATCCTTGCACGACTTGATAGTCGTCATAATGTGCCTCTTCACATTTGTGGCAATCAAAAACATCGCTTGGACACTGCGGCGGTCAAACTTCTTTTGCTCCTCCGTCGATGCTATGGGACTAGCAGGAGGGACTGTAGCAGTCTACTGTTTGCCTGTACTCTGAATTGAAGAAGCTATGCTGGATGTAGATGAGCCTGTTGGCCTCACGTCATCCCCACTAACAATATCCCACAAGCCCTTACCAACCAAGATGTTCTTAAGCATGAATGACCACAAGGCATAGTTTGGTCCATCCAGCTTGTCACCCTCGGACAAATTGCCAAAACTGTTTGAAAGAGTCGACATGATGCAAAATGGGATACCCACAAGCTGCAAATGTACCTGCAAAAAGAACTGCAAGTCCCAAAAGTGCAATTGGCTGCAAATGTGCCTGCAAATCCCAAACTAATACTAGCTGCAAATGCAAAGTACGACTGCCTGCTCTGAAATGCCACTAACTGCAAAATTGGCATCAACCAATCACTGCACTCTGTTGCAATTTGAAGTGCAATCCCAAACTGAAAATGCACAACCCAAATCTGAAAGAGTGCACCCACGAGTGCTCAAATGCATCCAACAGAGCTCAAAAGCATCCACAACTGTAAAGTAACTGCAAATGCGCCCAACAATGCATAATATCTGCAAATGCACCTGAGAGTGCAAGAGTATGGGCTGCAAAAACAGTCCCGAAGCGAAATACACAGCTCAAAACACTTACTGAAAGTGCACCTTGGCCCGAAACACCTGCAAAACAGTCCACTGACTGTGTGGGCAAGCTGGAGATGACAAAGGAGTTGAAGTGAGCTGTTTGGAGCTGAATGAAGTTGTCGGGAGTACTTCTGAACACAATACACGTGTAGAAAAAAGCCTAGAGAAGTATGGAGACGCCTGGAGTTGTTGGAACACACCTGGGAGAGATTGGAGTTGAAAAAGGTTCAGATCTGAGCAGAAATGCCCAAAAACAACCGAAAACTGCTCAAATCGCCTTTTAACAAGTCGTACGGGCTCGAAATTAGGTTCCGACAAGTCGTACGGACTCGCGGCACTGTTGCGCAACTATACGGACAGATCTGTACGGATTGTACGGACGGAAAAAATAGTTTTTTTCCCCCGCTTGAAATGGTGTGGGACAGGCTTGTTTGTATCCGGGCAGCTCTGAAATTTCAAAAAACGTCGAAATCGGACCTCAAAAGGTCAAAAAACAGCCGCTGGACTGTTGGAGCTACCTCAAGCAAAATCTGGAGAGCTGAATGTGAGAACCAAGAACGTGCGCTGGAGCACCAAGCTTGCGGGATTCTGGAAGCAAGCGCGGGAATGGGCTCTAGAGACGGAAGCGCTCTGATACCAAATGTAGGAACAAAGTGGAGACAGGTTGTGAACACAAGTGAGCAAGAGTGCACACACAAGAAAGCTCCAATAGAAATGTTCAAATGAAACAATACAAGTACTTGGTATATATAGTACCCAAGTACTATTGGTCAACCATAGGGTTGACTTTATGCCTACAATACCATATCTTTGTAATCTCTTACATTGGTGAGTGATTATCTAGCCAAAGCAAGAGTCTTAAGGATGAACTGGTTGCTGTAGATCCTAAGGTGGACAACAATCAGTTGGCCACACTCATACTGAGTAAACCATCAAGGAGCTTCAACCCTAACAGTTGAAGGATGATGGCAGTGAGAAAGCCTTCAACGTCACTACTAAAGGTGAAAGGAAGGGCCAGCAAGAGAAAGGCAATCCCAATAAGAAAAAGGACTCTTTCAAGGACCGAAACTATTCTGACGGAGACATTAAGAGAAAGATGAAGAAAAAGTGCCACTATTGTGATATGCTTGGACATATGGCAAGAGATTGTTGAAAGAAAAAGGCTGATAAAAAAAGAAGAAAGAATAAAAATCAAGGGGAGATGAACCGGGAAAAGATTCAGATCGTGTTGTTCAAGGTGAGTTGGTTTTGGTGACTCCACCATGTAGCACCTTGACAAGATGCATAGATCCAAATGTGACATTGCTCATGTCTAGTATTGAGCAATGGTCAGAAAATCGAGGTTCCTCAAAAGATGAGGAGACCAGTGTATATGTTGCTCAAAGCATGCTGAGGACAAGGTTGTATTCATCATAAAGGATAAGGGAGGTGAAGGGCATAAAGGATAAGGGAGATGAAGACCTCTGAGATGGATGTTGGGTTAGTACTAGAGTATTGGCTCCAGAACTCACAGGTGCGTTGAGGGAGTATTTCATTGAGGTAGTTGGCTTGACATAGTATGTTTGGCACTCAATCCTTGTTAGGTTGGAGGGTGAAAAACCTTCAAGCAGGTATAGAACGAGCTTTCTTAACAGAAGCATGTGTATCTTTCTGTGGGTTGGTGGACCTAGTTTGTATGGGTACCTCTACGGAGCTGGTACTTATAGGTGATATTGACGATGAAGAATTCTCGAGGAGGACAAGAGGCAACTACGGACAAGAGTACTACAGTACCTTGGTGGCATTAGTGCTAGAACTTGAGAGGAGCGCACTTAGAACCACATCCTGGAGTGATTTCAGGCTCTCTATATGTATGTTGTGGTTCATGCAGTTTGCATAACTGGTTGAAATAAACCCATGGGACTTGGTGGTTGTTTCCGAAATTCAGAGAGGGACAATTGGGTGTACCTGAGTTGGATGGTGTGCCAAGCACGTTCGTGACGACAACATATGATAGTGCCATTGGAGGAAGGTGCCGTGGTTTTACCTATGTACTGGCTTGGCTCTTGAGTTGCAAGGAGCTAGTATGTTGGAAATGGGGGTTGATTTCAAAACATTTCTCAAGGAGGATGTATGTCTTTGGGACATTGAGGGCTCACATTGTGACAATGAGAGGGGGCGTTGGAAATTAGGGTCCATTATCCCACTTGTAAGCCCCAACATGAGGAGAGCATGGGGACATGGTACCAAGATAATATTGGGAGGTCTGAGAGATTGCTATGTGTGCATCAAGTATGGATGCCACATGGGTAGATCTAGGTGGAGGGAACCATCCCCATGGCTGCCACAAGATCCATTGTTGGAGGTGGGCAGCAAGGATAGCTTGGAAGACTGTTAGAAGATTGTGATGACATCAGCACCAGCCTGGAGCAGTAGAGAGCATGCAAAGACAGCAAATCGGAGCTATCTGGGCTATGTAGAAGGCTGCAGATCTGCACAGCAAACAAAGCTAACTTGGAGGTGTTTTGCATGTCGGAGCAGGCTCTAATCATGCAGCAGATAGGTGGGGACATCAGGGCTGCCACACAGCTGATACGCACCTGTTTTGGAGCAGGTAAAGGCTCTAGAGAAGCGCCTTTTATAGGCATGGTTAAGTCAGCAGATCCACAGACTGGGTCGGGCCAGTCTGTGGCAGTTTGGTTGGCTGACTGGGTTGGTTGGTTCACAGACCCAGTCAGCTAGTTGAAGGGGATTCCATCCCTCTATATAAAGCCCCCAGCCTTGGGGTTACCTTGGGGTCATTTGATCTATTCATTCCAGGTGTTGTGCCTCACAACAGGCTGTCGAGAAGTGCAGCAAGGAAGTCAACATCCACAGGAGGTGATCCAGAGAATGCGCAGCAGTCTGCAGCAGCAAGAAAGAACACCAGAGGATCATGACTTCAGAATCGAAGCACTTAGTGTTGGGAGCAGGTCTCTTGGTGCATACTTACAGCCAGTAGGAGGGTCCAAGTCTGGGACAGCGCTTAGTGTTGGGAACAGGTCTCTTGGTGCATACTTACAGCCAGTAGGAGGGTCCAAGTCTGGGACAGCGCTGTCCAAGGAACCAGCACTACACGAGGTCATTGAAGCTCACTGAGGAGCACAAAACCAAAAGAGTGCAAGGACGGAAATTGGGAGCAAAGTTTGTGCTCGCCACAGAGCATCCAGGGCAGCAGATTGCTGCAGGTTTTTGGGATCTCTGGTGAAGCTTTTTGACTCAGATTTTTGCAATATATTCTGAGGCATTTTGTGAACTTCTCTACTATTGTCTCTCTCTCTTAAGTTTGGTGTTTTGTGAGTTCTATCTTGTGGACTCATAGTCAAATGTTTTGAATTACAGCCTTCCCTTCACTCTCTAGATTCTTCCATTGCACACACCTTAACCATCTATTAGATTCCTCTGCATGGAGAAACTCGCCACAAAGGCTAGGTTTTTTTTCTAACAAGGTGATGGGCTTGCATTGAGATACCAAATTTCTGCACCTCCCCTTTGGGATAAAATGAATGATACTCTCTATAAGAGATCACACATAGTGCCAGGGTCCCGAATCCTCTGCAGAGGTGAGGTGATATTGTGACCAATCATGTCCAAAAACAATGAAAGTAGAGGGGCCTAGCCCATCTAGACTAGGAGATTTGACCTTATGAAGGGCAAAAAAAGTAGTCCGGAATTCTAGATTGGTGAAAAGGTCCATCAAGTCAAGTCCTAATATATGGCTTCACCAATCTAGGAATAAAATGCCAAACCCTTTACCTGGCATCTTTCTCAGTAGGAATGCCAATGCCCAAATTTGCAATAAGAAGGGAGGCATAAAAATCTGTAGCAATGCAAGAGGGTAACCCGATTTGACTGTAACACCCATCAAAGTCAATCACCTAAGAAACACTCTCTCTACCATATGTAGAACCAAGAGTGAAGAAAAAGTGTTTATTTACTCTCCCTATGAAATAGATCCAAAAGGATTCTCATGAATGAAAGGCATACTTAGCCCTCTGTTCCAAAGGTACCTACTCTGCTAAGCTCTTGCTGCTACAGCAAGGCACTCCTAAATCCAATCTTCTGCAGGATGCTTCTGCTAGGAAGGACGACTCTTGATGTACACCAATCTCCCGTCTCAAAATCTCATGTCTCCTAGTGCTGGCAATTGTGTGATATGAGATAGGGTTGCTACCATATTTGAAGGTGTTAGACATACCGCCGTGCATGTGAGGCAACCCAAATCTATAGAATTATCTCGAAAAGGCCTTCCTCTGCATGCAAAGCATCTAGATGTTGATACCTCGTAGAACGGACATTTCTACAAGGCTCGAAGATTATCAAGACCACCAAAAAGTAGCACAAATATTGCGACCTCTATGTACAAATATTGCGACCTCTATGCAATGCCCAATCATCAAAATATAATCTAGCCCAAGAAATCAACATATCAATCCAAAGAAAATGAATGAGGTGCTCAAAATGATTCTCCCCCAAGGAGTTCACTAAAAATATGTAAGATAGCACATGCGTTTAACTTTATTTTCTTAGGGAGTTAAATAAATTTCTTGAGGAGTTGCAGAAATTATACAGACACAAGGAGTTTTTTAAATAGAGAGTGAAGATTTTCATACAAAAGATGTACTTTTATCATCTTAAAGGGGTGTGTATAGGTTATAAGATGAGAGAGAGAGAGAGAGAGAGACTCTAACACACTTTAAATAAAATTGAAATAAAAACTAATTCCATTTTTCATTTATCGTTTATCTATATATTAAAGCAAATGCAAGTGGCAAGGAGAAAGCATCACCTACCTCACCAAACAAAAGAAGGTCCTAGTCTGGAGCGCTACTGCTAATAGCTCAATGGAGTGCCTGCATAGGTAGGAGGTTTCCTAAATACCCCTTGGAACACATGCGCTGTATGTGATTTTCACATAGTGAACGCCCTAAGGATTCTCCACAAAATAGTGATTTAGCACCAAAATGATTGAGTCCACAAGCTCCACATGGCATATGGGCATACCAAAAGGCATTCAAGGTCACAAGGAAGCACACTCCATTCCAATTGGCGTTTAGATTTGAACCAGTGGTAATAGTGGTACTAGTGGAATTCCTTTTGTGGAACTAGTGGAATTCCTTTAGGTTTGAGCTAGTGGTACTAGTGAAATTCCTTTTGTGTTGAGTCTAGGGGTTGTTGTTCAAGATATGAATGGTCACGAAGATGTAGGATCGAAAGGAACGGGGGCAGGGTTTGAAAGAGTGGAGTAAATAGTTCTCCTTGCTCTCCTTGCTGCCCCTCGCCATCCCCTTCCTTCTACCCGCCTTGCTGCTCTCCGCTTCCCCCTTCTTCTCCTTGCCTTCTCCTTCCTTCTTGCCCCTGCTTATGTCCCCGCCATCGCTGTGCATCGGCAGCCTTGCCTCTAGTTGTTGCAGGCCCCTCTGCAGCCTACACTCATTGTGCCTCAAGGCGCATCCTGCTAGTGCCACAATGAGCCCTTAGGCTGCCCTGATGCAGCCCGTATAGCCCCTTCGATGCAGTCCCCCCTGGCGACAAGCGGCGAGAGCTTCTCAGCACCAACACTGTAGTAGGCCTTTGATGGTCCCTCAGCCTCTCAGGAGGCTACTCCATCTCCCCTTCCTCCCCCTCCCCTTGGCCAGATCTTCCCCCTCCGCCGTAGGTTCCCCCACCGGAACCCCGTCCGCCCTCTGCCTCCCTCCTCCCTCCTTCCCCTCCCCCCCCTCCAAGATGAAGTCACCCTCACTACCCGCCCTCTCTACACCCCCACCTCTCTTCCCTCTTCTCCCCCTCCCTCTACAACAGTGTCAGTTGCCTCCTCTTCTTCCTCCCGACCACCCCTCTGATATGGTCCTGACCCCAAGCTGTCGGGCAAGGGTGGGGCAAAGTCTTCCTCCTCCCCCTCAGTAAATGCCGCCTCCTCCGAGCCGCATGCCACTTCTTCTCAGCCTCAGGATTACGCCTCCTCGCAGAAGATGAAGTTCAACAGCTTGTTTTCCTAGCTTCTAGGCCCGAAGCCTCGCCCTGGGCAACCCTTGCCTAGGGATGTTTTTGGGGGCTTGGTCAATGGAACTATCTCAAGATCCCATATGAGTATCCTCTAGCACTAGAGATGATAGTCATGTTTCTATAGCCCTACAAAGAGGGTTCCATTGGAGTGATGGACTCTTGCACCACACCTTTTGGAGTTCCAACTTTGCCTCCACCTGGGAGAAGTGGAACCCGCCCTTTCTGAATGATGATGAAAGAGCAGATTTTACACATGATGGTGGAGTGGATGGTCCCCGAGGGGCCAGATATTTGGCTCACACATGGGGACTCAATTATTTTCTAGCATGGCTTTGCTCTAGGGAGGCCAAGCGTAGGCTTGGGCATGGCGGTAATCCATATGAAGCCAAAGGTGTAGTTCACATAGGTCATGCCACTCCACCAATGCATGGCCAAGCTTGGGTTGGAGGTCTTCTTCATGATGCAGTGGGCTTTGAAGGCAGGCATGGCATCAGTCATGCCTCTGATGCGCCGGCACATAGATACCCATGCAAAGTCTCATAAGTCTGAGGTAGTTTAATAGGATCCTTCACATAAGAGAGCCCGGTTTGACCACTCCTCCTCCTCATTAGTTGGACTATTGTGAGTTGAAACGTGCATGGGCTCCATAATTTTGCACGCAGTTAGCCCCAATATCTGATACTCGGTAGGACTTGTTGAGGGCAATGGTAGGACGGACAATAGAGTCTCTTTCGTACAGGAGCATATGTTTTCAGCAGCGGACATTGGACGTCGTCACCACCTCCTCCCGGGGAGAGACCTAGAGGTTTGGTCCCCCTCAATAGGCCATAGTGGAGGGCTTTGCTTTTCAACTTCTCAGGTAGTGGCCCTAGAGGTCTATGACTAGGGCAAGCTTATCACAGGACGAGCAGTTTGGATGAGTGTCTATGTGGGGAAGTCCAGGATCGTGACTCTAAACGTGTATGCACAAGCTTGTAGGCACCAACGCCTTGCTTTTGGGAGGCGGCTGACAAATTACATCTCAGATGTCAACTCTTGGATTGTTGGAGGCGACTTCAACAACCTTGAGTTTGGGGAGGACAAGCAGGGAGAAGCTTACTTCTCTTAGATGCCCGGAGCAGATGGGAGCAGTTCATTTTCACGATCAGTGGTGGAGACCCTTGAGAGGGGCAGAGTTTACCAAGCTCGCTGGCACTCTCCATTTCTCTTTCGGACACAGGAGGTAGGATGGCTTGCTGGAGCGCATTGACATATTCTACATTGGGGATTGGGTGATGCACAAGGGGGATCCACGAGCATTGTGGCAGGTACTACACTGTTGGACCACTTCCCTATCATGATTCATTTAGAGCAGCCCCGCCCTGGACTCCCCTAGAAATGGGTTTGCATCCCAGATGCCTTACTAGGAGGAGGAGGTACAACAGGAATTGGCTACGATTTGCTAGCAGCCAGAGGATGTACCTAGGGATGGGTGGGTAACATGGGTGGCAGATGTGATCCTTAGGAGCAGTGTGGAGCTTCAATCTCAGGACCTTAGATAAAGGGGACGGAGGCATATCCTAGAGCTTTGAGACGGGACCTAGCATCCGTAGGGAGACTCAGAGAGTAGGTTCCCTATAGCAGGAGATAGACTATCCTCACTATCTCTCCTGCTCACCTAACTGCAAACTGCAAGATGTTGCACTCAATACACAAAGTGATGCTCTGGATGTGAGTGAGAGAGTATAACTGAAATGTATGAATGCCCAAAGGGCTGAATACAACTGTGTGGAGGGGCTGAAACCCTCAACTGCAAAACTGGAAAGAAACTAGACTACCTAGAGGAGGTGAATCCTTACTAGATCCCTGAAGAGGCTGAGACTGCCCTGCTAGTCTGCTGTGGGGAGGCCTAGCTCTGTTGCTCTGAAGGCTTAAAGGCCTGAGGAGTGGATGAGAATTGAGGGATATAGAGGGCTGTTTTTATAGGCCCCCCTTGGGCCCTAAAGTAACCAACTAGAATGTTGATCCCCATCGACTAGAGTCATGCTGGAACCGCATGCAAACGGGCTGCTACATCGACTCTATCTGAGGCCTGCTCGATTGCCACGTGGCAGGCAGCTGATCTACCTATTGTACGACATTGTTGACGTGTCTGCTAACTGCGCTGTTGATGTGGCTGGTCCTACATGGCTGTACGGCCTGGTGACATGGCTGTACAACTTGTTTGCTGTCAGCTAGCATGTCCACAGGCTTGTGGATGCCCCCGTGACATCCCCTTCTGCTATAACTCCAGCTAGGGTAGAGAAAAAGCCGCCTTGTACGCTGCAAGGAGGTCTGGACAGTCTGCGAAGAAATCTTCCTCCACCCATGGTGCTTCATGGGAGCCCTTGTGCTTGAACTTGACTGTGTACAAGCGTTGTCGATTGCATGTTCCTCTCTTGAACTAATGAAGTAAAATCTGCTCCGGTTCCACAATCTCGGCCTCATCAACGACTTCAGGCTGCTCCACATTGGGTAGTGTAGTTAGTGCCGGACCCACATGTGGTTTGATCCAGGACACATGAAATAACCCACATGTGGTCTGATCCAGGACACATGAAATATTGGGTGCATGGTCCATGACGAAGGTAACTGCAACTTCATGGCCATGTTGTTCACCACCTTTGTGATTGGAAAGGGTCCAAAACTCTAATGAGAAAGCGTCGGGCACTTCCTTCCAATCTGCTTGAGATGTTTCTTCATGATGCGCAAATAACCCCATTGCCCTTCCTTGTAACTTACGTCACGCTCGTGTTTGTTGGCTTGCGCTCAGTAGGTCTCCTGGGCCTTGGCAATGGGGTCCTTTATTGACTCCATGATCTACTCATGGGTCTCTATGATGCGAACGGCTTCGTATACCTTCTCGGATGTCCTGGTGAGAAGGGACTTGAACTTCTTGCCGAAAGCTGCTTCATAGGGAGTGTAGGAGCAAGAATGGAGAAGAGTTGTGAAGAAAAGAGAACAAGAAGTCAACACAAGTGAAATCCAACTAAAATGTTCAACCAAATGAAGTACAAGTACTTGGTATATATAGTCCAAGTACTAGAGCACACAAAAACTCTAAATTAGACTAAGTCCTAGTCTATCCTACACCACCATATAATTGTATATATCTCTAGAAATCCCCCCTCAATGATATGGCTGAAATGCTCTGGAATGATTTTAGAAGCAATTGCAGTACCTAAAGTACCATGGCTGCACAAATTCATCCACATGTGGATATAGCAACCTATGGGAGTACAAAAGAAAACAATGTCATTTTACAGCCCCCCTTGACATTGTTTGAATGTTTCGTATCCCCAAGCCATGTCGATGTCCTGTGAAGAGAGGCGATGACAGGATTTTAGTGAAGATATCTGCCACATTGTCCTCAGTGGAACAAAATGTGAGATCAATGAAGCCATCTGTGATACAATCCCGAACATAATGATAGTGATTTTCTATGTGTTTCATGCGAGCATGAAATACAGGATTGTTTCCTATGGCAATGCAACTCTGGTTGTCACAGAAGATCGGAGTTGCATCACCATCCTGAGCATGATGCAAGTCATGCAAAAGCTTTCTTAACCACATACATTCCATGGTGGCTGAATTTGCAGCTTTGTATTCTGCTTCACTGGAGGAGACAGACACGCGGTCTTGCCTCTTATTGAGCCATGAGATGCACGTTGAGCCCAATGAGATGCACGTATAGCTAGAAGTGGACCTGCGATCATCGATGTCCCCTGACTAATCCGAGTCGGTGAAGCCACACAGAGAAATATCACCATCTGGAGCATAATGCAGCCCTTCCAGCTGGGAATAGCATCTGGAAGTGTATTTGGAGTAAGATCCTTTGCACCATGCTGATAATGCTTCCAAATATTGGGCTGTCCCTCCCCATGAGCTGGCTGCAAATCTGAAACATTTGAGGGAAAAGAACCCTCAACATGTGGCAACCCTGCTGGAATCTGAGAGTTAGAGTGACCATCAACTGGAGAACCCAAATCAGCATCATCCTCAAACTGAATGATGTCCAGAGGTGTATCATCATATGGAGGTAACTCCTCAGTGATGGGCTGCATGCTATCATGCTCTGCAAACAAAACATCCGTGCTTATGATTACTTTCCTCGTGGCTGGATCATAATAGCATCAAGCATCTATACTCTTTCCCAATCTATACTTGGTCAAAGTGTCCTTGACTGGCCTCAGAATGCTAGCGTTGCCTAAGCGTATCGTCATAGTAACTATTATAAGGTATAGATCCTTCGGATTTCTTGCCTGTGTTTTTGGTTGCGTAAGGGGACAAGTGTGTGTTGCTATGTGGATGGATTTAGTGAGAAGAAATGCTTTGGCATGTATGTCTACTTGCTGATCTTTGTGCTCTAGGAGAGTAAGAAGATAACAACCGTATATGTGTTTAATGATAATCAAAATCATACAAGTAGCATGTGGAAGAGATGGACCTTTGGGTGTCCTATGTAGATTCAAGGAGGATTAGATCAAAGGATAAGCATGGGGGGGTGCACCATGAGATGAAATCTATGGTGTGAAACTAGAGGATCCCATAATGTAGTCTTACACATTAAGGCAGGACAGCATGTATATCCCTCTAAATCGGGCAACCGCTGTAATCCATTAAAGACGAGCAACTTCCGATAGGTCATTGGTACACATATATAGTAATCCCATATTGGGCAATGGAAGGTCCCTTGTGTATGTCCTCTCATTCGTAGCTAAACTCTCCAAAATGAAGATCTGGCAGTGCCAATGTGTCCCCTTGGAAATCCAAGATCTATGCTTGTGTGTCTCTGATCCTGGCATTGAAGTCTCCAATGAGCGGGACCTGAGTCCATGTGCCTATATCTTTGGATGTCTTTCAGAGTACCAAGAGAGGTAAGATCTACCTTCTCCTTGAGGTAGTACTAGCGCGATCTTGATGTCTAGGAGGAAAGTAGCATGCTGCAATGTAAATATCTGTAGTGTTTCTTGAACGACTTTCATGGGTTTGTCCCCCACTTGTGATCAAGATTGAGTCACCTCGGAGTTCCCTTTATCTTGGCTGTAAATTTTCCTTCCATCTTCTTGGATACCTGTCGTGGCTGGTTCTAAGCTCCTCTAGCGATATTTGATCATAAGCTCTTTCTTAAAATGCGAGCACTTTAAAGACCAATAAATTGTGGCTCTAAAAACTTCTCCAAGAATACTTCTAACGCAAAGCAATGTTGATTTCTTAAATGAAGAACTTGACAATAGAATTTTTCTAAAGTATATAGAAGTTTTAAAAGAAGCAACTTCGAAGCCCCTGTTTCAGAGAGGGCTTCTTTGGAACACCTCTCGCACGGGGGGCCAGTGGCAACGATCTCATGTGTGGATCTCTCAGAGGCCCCCCTCACATGGAAGGGCTCACTATGGATGAGGACTTTACATAGGATTTGGTATTATAATCTTTCACAAACCTTAATAAAAAATTTACCCAAAAACATAAGTCGACCCAAGAATTGTAACCTCGTTTTATACTCTCTACAGGCGAAAATTCTCATGTTTGAGTAAGGAAAATCACGAGAAACATGATTCATCGGTCTAGAAGAAAATGGAAAGTTCCTAATGAGGGAATCACAAGAAACACCATGCATCCGTCTAGAAGAAGGTGCAATGTTTCTAATATCATTAGTGGGAGAATGAGGAGAAGTAACAAGAATCACTGTTGGCTTCCATACCTGAGTTGGATTACGATGATAGGAGAAACATTCTTAGTTTTTGGATGAATTTTCCAAATCAAGGATTCTTTTGCTAGTGTTTTTACTCTTGTGATGAGCCGAATTCCCTTAAAAAATATAACCTCTATGAAAGAAGGTATGTAAGGTTCTCGCCCAAAAAAGTTATTGGGACCTAGCTGCCTTGGAAAATTCTTTCAAGTTAGTGAAATCTCCTTCTATATGCTCAATGCAGAAACAACGAGAGGATTCAACATACTTAATAGAAGTCTCTTTCATGGAAAAAAGAGCTGAAGCTTGCAGGCTACATATCATCACTCATGCTCAAGTATCATTGGCTCATGATCTTATCATCCTCATACTTCTATTGTTTGTAGGTGAAGCGTGCCAAAAAAAAAAGAAGTTTGCAGATGCATTTTCAGCGCATGTTTGCAAACGTTTGCTAAAGCATGCAAACGAGTTTGTTTGCAACTATGTCAGGCTCATGGTTGCCTTGACTGCAAATTTTGTTTGGAAGGAATTGTGTCCACGTTTGGACATAACATGGCCAGTGTTATGAAGGTCAAGTTACCCTAGGGTAATGTATCCTAACCGAGAGAGAGTTAGGACATGAGGTACCTTTTGTACAGTTAGGTTAATCTTAGGATTGAGACACTTAGGACACCCCATACGTATATGAGTGTGAGCCCATGCTCATTTGAGGTATTCTAGGGAGAGCAGCTTTTTGAGAATAGCCAACTAGGATGAAGCCCGTCTAGGCATATGTCTCCTAAAGATATTTCTCTGCAAATGGGCTGCATGGTATGTAATGCATTTGACTTCCATTAGTTTGGGATTCCTGTCCCCGGTGGATTTTCTTCCCTTGGCTTCTTCCTTCTTCTACTCTAGGAGGCCATCCTCCAAGGAGGAGTTGCTTCTGCCACTAGGTCAGAGAAGTAGTTCCATGCTTCCTCCTGTTGATGAGGATTGTTAGCTGGACCATACAGGGCCTTGGCGGTGTTCCTCATTGCCGCCATAGGCAGTTGATTCATAATCAGCTTCACCTAGGTCTTATTGTGGGCCATATCGACATTCTTTCCTCCAAGAACATAAGTTGAATGACGGAACTGCAGAAGGTCGGTAAACGACCATCGGGTCACACTTTCTGGTCTCTTCCTCTTGACACTAGGAAAGGAACTTGCATTTTAGTTTCAAATTCTATTCTTCCCCAATTGGTTGAACACAGTGTCATTTTTCCCTCTAGAGCTCAGTAGACTTGGTAGGCATGATGTTGGGTCTTTCTCAACATTTATCCCCCTAATAATAGAGGGAGCATGTCTTGTTTTTGGAAGGAACTGTTATCCTAGGGCCCCATTGTAGACTCTTGGATCATTGGGGGTGATTTCAATAGTGGTGGAACTACCCTTAAAAGCGGAAGAGGAGGAGGCCTTCACTCTCTTAAGAGAGTTACCTAGGATAGACTCTTAAATCATTGGGGATGATTTTAATATGGTGGAGCTACCCTCATATAAAAAAATGGGAAGATAAGGAGGCATTCACTCTCTTGATTTGGTGGGACTCTAAGCCTCTCTTTTGTATTGTAAGCATTTGAGGACGGAAATATATCATTTTGTTGGTGCTACATCTCCCTTGGTTCATAGCCTATTTACTGGCTTGCACGCACACACATGGTTGTGAAGTACACATAAGAAGTTTACGATTCCGTAGTTAAACACTTTCTCATGTAATTTCTAGGACGCTCTATTAGTCTTCCATTGCGGGATACTCTCTGTATAGGCTGACTTCCAACATCTCGCTCCTATTCACCAGGTCTAATAGAAGACTTTAGATGCTCATGCATAGATTGGCGCTCATGTGGAAATGTCTTGCACCTAGCTGTCGGCCTTTGGTGAGGGAGGGAGACTGGTGTGGCGCTCTACTTTCTCCCAAAGTCAAAGAATGATCTACAACTTAAGAGGGAGAAATGCACATTTATGTACAAGATCTAAGTTGTGTACTCATTGTCAAACTTTTGCCGTTGCGTACTCAATATCCTCACACATGTACGTACTATGATTTTTTTCAGTTTTCTCTTTCATATGCATTAAACAGAATCCAAAAAAAGATCTTGTACAAGAATTCTGGTTGTTTACGGATGGTGTAAATTTCACCACACCGTATAGGTCATAGGTTCAAACCCTCCTCCTAACCCTTACTCTAACCCTAACCCTAAGGGGCTCATGTATATATTCATGTTTATGACCAATACAACATAGTGCATAGTGTATAGTTACCTATCTTGTGTACTCCACTTCTTTTTTCCCTAGAGAAAAGAACCTTTTATTAATGCTTGAAAAACACCATACAATTCAGCTAAAGATGGAAAAAACAATGAAAGAAAGAGCCTTGGCTGTCAAGCAGTCCTACTTCCAGAAAGCCCATCTTACCGCCTAGGTGCTCTTCGAAACAGGGGCTAACAGCAGGGTGGCGATATATACATCCAACGGCTATCACTCGCTAGAAGAGTGCTTGTAGGCTACCGCTGGATGCGGTGTAGTAGAGACTACCATGGAGGGCCCTTTCATCTTTTATGCAACTGGTAGCTAAGGGAACCACTAGTGCTAGTAGCATGAGTATCTAGTTGGTTCCAAATGTAGGGCATGTCTATCAATCGTTTACCACCATACGAGTACTCAATAGACATTACTTTCTTTTGCTTGTCATAGAGCAAAGGATTTGCTCGATCATCTTGGATGACCTATGGGAAGTGTACCCCCATAAGGCATGTATATCTCATCTGCAACCACTTGCAAGACCAAGATGGCCTTTTATAAAGAGCAGTTCCTCCATTTAGACTAGACGGCTTTGTGCAATCACATGCATACTTATAGATCCACCACTCTCATGTAGATCATGGGTCAGCTCAGGACCTCATTTCACATATTTGAGATCAAGGCAAGACGTGAGATTGCAAGCACATGACATTGCAAAGATTTGAGGCTTTGCTCTCTTTGCGATAGACATAAGGTAGAGACCGAGAAGCATGCCTTGATGCACTACCCCAGATATTGTGAGATCTGTTGGAAGCATCACTACCTCATCAGCCATGGGTTTACCAACATGAGCAGAGTCATTGCAGATCAATAGTGTGCACGCTCTTCGTACACAAGGTCACTGACTCAAATCTATACTCATGAGACCCACAAACGGCTCAAGGTTAAGAGGACACATACTTCTCCTTCATTGGATAAGAATTGATTCGGAGGCATCAAAACCAAGCCTTCTATTAATAATGATTTGACAGGGTGACAATATTATTCTCCCTCACCCCCTTTGGGTCTTGTGCTGATATTAAGACTTCAAAAAAAAATTTCCCCTTTGTATCTCTGTCATGCCCCCAAGTGCACTCATTCACTCTCATGTGTGCCTGTGACTATGGATGTAATTTTCTATTTCAAAAATAGTACCAAATCGATATATTTCTCTTTTTGAAAAGCATCAAAGATGTTAAAGATGTTACTTGATTTAAAAATACCATATACTCCGGCTCTACATTATTAAATGTTAAGAACTCTAGGAAGTTGTTGTGATGTGGAAATTTATTTTATTGTTATTTGGGGGCGCTTTGCAGTTTTTAGTGACACCATGCGGGTGATAATGCTAGAGTGTTTTGTAAAACCCACCTCTGCCATGGAGAGGATTCCTAGAGAGAAAAAAAAGATACGTGTGTGTTCATTTTGGTAGAGACGTTGGGTAAGCTCGAGGTCACGGACGGGAGAGACACTTGAATGTGCTTAAGAAATTGGTCCAGTGACTATGAGAGGGTTGACTTCATGCAATGTGAAGTCAAAACTCTCATTGTCACCCGGACTGCCTCCTTACCAAAAATGAAACAAGAATTATTTATCACGATGTCAAGCATGTTTCGTATGCAGGATGCAAGCAGTGGGTGAATCAGGGAGAGAGACACAGAAGCTGAACTTCCATTGCACAAAGAAAATTGTACATCTCAGTCGTGAACAATCCCACACACACGTATCTTCTTCCGCTCTACGAATCCTCCCCAATCTCCAACTCTCCAAACACTTCCAATACTCTTGTTCACACCAAGTCCCAAACTTTTTAATCAAACCACTCTACCCCCCACCCTGGGCACATGTGCCCGCACAAGCACAATTAATTACATAACTTGGCAATCGTTGACCCAATCAAGGCAAGACAGGTCCCATTTGAAAGTCCTTGTTGGACTCCGTAGCGGAGGTGGGTTTACAAAACACTCTAGGACCATCACCTGTATGGTGTAACTAAAACCTGCAAAGCACCCCAAATAACAACAAAATAAATTTCACATCACACTTCTTGAGAATCTTATTGCAGATCTTAACATGATAATTTACCCATTTTTCAAATAGAAGATAAATTTACAATAGGGTTCTTTTATTTCTAGTAAATATGGTCTCGAGGTGAGAATATTCACCAAGAATTGTTTTCCTTGCAGGCAATGTATCGGTCAATCAATGTCCATGGCAATATACAACTATATACCTTCATACTTGTATTTGGAGCATTTATGTTGTTAATGTCACAATTTCCATCTTTTCATTCATTGCGGCATTTGAATTTCTTATCTATATTGCTTTGCCTAGGCTACAGTCTTTGTGCTGTTACCGGTGCCATTCTCACAGGTACATGATCCATGTATTTTTGTAAATATGCATGTATGCATGGATTCTGGTATATGTGTATGCGCATACATTGAAAGCAGATTTGTAAAACCTAAGTAACTCTTTAAGGATTATTACCAAAGGAAAATTTCCCATTATTTTCAATTTGGGTTTTTCTATTTGCTCAAAAGAAATATATGTTCCAGGTCATCCAGGCTGCAGCATGTGTGCTGCACAGGTGCTATTCTGATAAGCATACCCTGTATGCATGCATGGATATATGAATGTATGTACATGCATGGGTATATATTTATGTATATGTGCATAATAGGTACATTTGTATGTGCACATGTATGTACTTATTTTTCTGAAATAGATTTTATCGTTTTTCCCAATAGGAAAAAATTCTATTCGCTTGCACTTTGGGGGATTCTCTTTATGGGCAGTAAAATACATATTTGAAGATAAAATTACAGCCATGTAACTAAGGAAGGAATTCATCTGGAAGTTTACATTTTCGATAAGTAAGGACCCTATATGAGACCACTTATACATTGAATCCAAGAAGAAGAAATGAAAATGAAATTTTTTAAAAGGAAAAGAAGGTCGTCCTTATTATAGAACCAAAGGAACTTTGGGAAGCAATCTTGGGAGAGCAGGACATGCTTAGACAACGATGTATGTGTAGAGATATCTATAATGATAAGGTGTTGTAGGCCATAAGTCAACTATATGGTTGACCAGTACTTGGGTACTATATATACCAAGTACTTGTATTGTTTCATTTCAACATTTCAGTTGGAGTTCACTTGTGCTCACTTCTTGTTCTCTTATGTTCACAACTCCTCTCCATTATTGTTCCTACATGTGGTATCAGAGCTAGTCCTTCCAACCCTGTCACTTGCTTCCTTGCTCTCCCGCATGCTCTTGTTGCACTTCTGTCGCGGAGAAGAAGTTAGTTCTTGCTGGTCAACTTCTCTTTTGGCTGTCCTGAGCTCCCACGAGCATTTCATGACCTTGAGCTTCAGTTTTGTTGCGAGATTTTGCATTAGGAAGTATTCCTCAGCTGGGCGACTTCGTTTTGTGTCGTGCACGCAGCATTTTCAGGCAATTATGGATACCAAAAGTTGTGTGTAGCTGCGTCGGGCAACCCGGAAGAGTGTTCACCAGTCGTATTGGCAATTGTATTGGGGTTCTACCTCCCATTTGGAACTGTTTGTGCTATCAGAATTTCATTCTGAGCAATAGATCAGAAGATACCAGCAATATCATTTACGTTTTGCTGATTTTTACTGATTTTCGTACAGTTCGCCTCTCCACCTCTCCATTTGACTTGCCCGCTTGGTCGTTGCCTCTCTAGATCGCCACTTGCATCTCTAGCTCCGGATTCGACTTGGTGGTTCGACTTTTGCTCCTACTCCAGCTCGAGATCCTTGCTTCAGCTCATTTTCAGCCTCTCCCAATTGGTTCTTGCAGATAGCATTGTGTATGTGTCTTGCAGATTGCATCGCACATGTATTAGTGCATTTGGGACAATTTTTTGGCTGCACATTGAGTGCAAATCATTGCTCAGGTGTTGTGCATATTTGAAGCCAAGTGTTGGCTGTAAGTTGATGCACTTTTGGATGCCTATTGAGCAAGAGTTTGCTATTTTCTTCTCCCTCCCCCATTGCCACCACTCCCATCCCACATTTCCACCACGTCCCATACTCCTCCCATTTCCCCATCCCACCCTTCCATTTCCCAAAAGGGGGAGTGCACGGATTTGGTGGACTCAGTTGCGCAGGCTCTGCAGGAGTCCAGCCAGATCTGCCAGCTAGCAGCCCTACAGGTTCGACAGGATTGGTGGAGTAGAGAGAGAGCTCTTCGGAGGGACCTCGCCTCCATTCAGCGACTCCAGCAGGGTTCCCCGGGCTCGGAGGAGCTTCGGATCCAGGCCCTTCGAGCCACCCTCCTCTTTTTCATCCCCTATTAACTCCCCTCTCTCATTTCACTCCCTTATTATCCTACTCCCCTATTACTGCTATTTCAGAGCAACCACTGTCAGTGAATGTCAGTGCAGTGATTGCATAGCAATCAGTGATCTTTCACTTGTCCATTTTTTGTCTTTTCCTTTGTAGGTACACTTGGCTTTATTCTTGAGCTTGAAATCATGTCTCTCAATGAGAATTATGGTACCATAACTGAAGCAGATAAGTCGGATGGACCCAACTATGCTTTGTGGTCATTTACACTCAAGAATATCTTGATTGGAAAGGGCTTATGGGACATTCTGAATGGTGATGAGGCTAGACTTGCTAGATCTAGCACGAGTGCATCATCCACTTCTGGCACTACCACTCAAGCTTCTACTACTGCTCCCATGGAGGATCAGAAGAGGTTTGATCGCAGGGATGCCCAAGCGTTGTCTTTGATTGCATTGTTTGTGAAGACACACATTAAGTCCACTATCAAGTCTTGCAAGACTTCAAAGGCAGCTTGGGATACAGTGAAAATAATGTGGAATGTGAAGAATGAAGCAAGCAGCATTGCTTTGAATAATAAGCTCAATAAATTGTCCATGCAGGAAGGTCAAACTATTTCAGCTCATATTGCAAAGATTACTGACATTCGGGATGAGCTCACAGCTATTGATGAGGATATAGAAGAAAATAAATTGGTCTCTATCACCCTCAATAGTCTGGCACCCTCATATGATACGTTTGTTACTTCCTTGACTATTATACTCAGGGCTGCTTCACTCAGTTTTGAGGAGGTAGTTGGCTTGCTCTTACAGGAAGAAATGCAGACTTCCAATTCAGCCCGTTCAGTGAGCAAGCACTTGCCACTTATGGAAAGGGTAAATTGCAGAAAAATACCAGCCATGCTTATCAGCCCAAGAAGGAGGGGAATGCAAACGCAAATGCAGGGAATGCAGATAAAGGTACAAAGGTGAAGAAAGGCAAGTGCAATTATTGCAAGAAGCCTGGTCATTACATTGCAGAGTGCCAAAAAAGGATTGCCAATGAGAAAATATGCAAGGCACAAGTAATAATCGTGTGGCACCGGCTAAAAATGCCAATGCTTCACCATCTCATGCAAATTTTGCACAAGAGGGAAAGGATTATGGGTTTACTGCATTTCAGGACAGCCTTGGTGCCAAGGGGGATTTAGATGCACATGATGCTTCTCTTGCTTCATCTATGGATTCTTCATTTGCTGCCATAGATACTTGGTATCTAGATAATGGTGCATCGAAGCACATGACTCACATGAAAGAGTGGTTTGGAGAAATCAAACTTGTTCATGGCAGACAGGTTGCTTGTGCTAATGATGCAACTCAGGACATCACAGGAGTGGGAAATGTTCCCATCCTTCTGGATTCAGGAAAGAAAAAGTATATCCGTGATGTTTGGTATGTTCCTGACTTAAGGAAAAATCTTGTTTCAGTTCCATCCATGGTCCATGATCAGCGCATGCTTGTGGAATTTCAAGATGATCAATGCAGGATCAAGGATCCAAAGAAAGGATGATCAATGCAGGATCAAGGATGATCAATGCAGGATCAAGGATGATCAATGCAGAATCAAGGATCCAAAGAAAGGGTATGAGATTGTGGCTACAGGCTCTTATGAGGCCAACATGGGTCTTTACAAGCTTGATGCTCAGTCCTATAATCAAAGAAAGGGTATGAGATTGTGGCTACAGGCTCTTATGATGCCAACATGAGTCTTTACAAGCTTGATGCTCAGCCCTATAATCAATGCTATGGATGTCTCTTTTGCTACTCAAGGTTATTTATGGCATGCCAGGTTCGGTCATGCACATCAGAGAGCTTTTCACATATTTGCATAATCATAATATGGTTGAAGGATTGCCAAAATTACAGCAGCCCGCTCAAGAGGTGTGTGAAGCTTGTGCTCTTGGAAAGTTACATCGCCTACCGTTCCAAAAGGATGGTACAAAGGGTCTTGTAGATTGTGCATAGTGATGTTTGTGGACCAATGAATGTCGCAACCCATAGAGGGTATCGGTATTTTGTCACATTCATTGATGATTATTCAAGGTTCACTTGGCTCTTTCTCATGAAAAGCAAATCTGAAGTGTTCAATTGGTTTAAGGAGTTCAAAGCATTGGCTGAGAACCAAACCAATTCTAGAATTGGAACACTTAATTTTGACAATTGGGGAGATTATACTTCACATGCTTTTGAAGGGTACTTGAAAGAGCATGGGATAAAGCATCACAAAACAGCGCCATACACGCCTTAGCATAATCCGATTGCAGAGAGGAAGAACAAGACTCTCATGGAGATGACACGATGTATGCTGAAATTTAAGAGAATGTCAAAAGCATTTTGGGGTGAAGCAATTGTTACAACCACATATATTCAGAATCCCTGCCCTACACAAGCACTGGTTGATAGGATGCCTTTTGAGGCATTTTATGGGTACAATCCCAAGTGAATCACTTCAAAGTGTTTGGGTTTGTTGCATATGCTTTGGTACCGACTGAAAATCAATCCAAGCTTGATGATAAAAGCATTAAATGCATCTTTGTGGGGTATAGCATTGAAAGCTGAGGCTTTAGAGCATGATAGCATGCAACTCATCAGTGAGGAGTTTCCTCGATATGATGATACACCTCTGGACATCATTCATGTTAAACCTCTACTCTATTTCCGTCTCTAGAGATCACGGGAGAAGCACCGAGTATATCCACCCAGCCAAATCCTGCTGAAGCATGAGAACTCATCGGAGAATTCAAAAGCCAACATACGTATTTTTTTCATCTCCTTCTCTCACTAACTTCAGCAAGCCCCATCTCCCTAGATAGATCTAGATGCCACATGTCATCCATATAGGGCCTTCCTAATGCAACATTTCACCCCTCTCTTGGGATGCATTTAATTCCTTGCCCCTAGGCACATTCTTTGCACTAGGCCCTTGGTCTCAGACCTATCTAGTCTGGTGCTATCAGCCCTCACCTAGGACCTTGACATTGATCCCTCCCGATCATTTACATAAAGCGCAAACACATATATTACAAAGATAGATCCTATAAGGGAAATGTCGACTGATTCTTCCGAGGTCATGCTACCTCGGCTAGAGCGTAACATTCCTTCCCTCTTCAGACATCAGCGTCCTCGATGATAAAGTCTGGGAACACTCTCCGCAACTGATATACGGACTCCCAGGTAGCTTCGGATAGAGGCTGACCATGCCATGCAACCAACACCGTGGGTATCTTCCGATTTCGTATTTGCATTGTTCCTCGGTCCAGGATTCTTGTTGGTTTGCGCCTTGCAATATCCTCTATCTCCTGAAACAAAACCACACCTTCGATTAGTGAGTCACCAGTATGTAAAAATTTCTTTAAACGTGAAACATGAAAAACCGGGTGCACCTTACACCCCTGTGGCAATTCTAATTTATAGGCTACACTGCCTATTCTCTTTAGAATTAACCACGGCCCACAGTATCGAGGTGATAACTTAGCACACTCTCCTGAAGTCAACGACTTCGAGTGCGAAGGAATTCTGAGAAAAACTTTTTCTCCTTCTTCAAATACTCTTATAGACCGATTTTCATCCGCATACACCTTGGCTCTATCCATAGCCTGGCGGATATTAGCTCTCGCAAGTGCTAGCATCTCCCGCATCTGAACTACAAAGTTCGCGGCACTAGGCACTTTCTGAGGTACTCCAACTATAGTCGGATTGGCTGGCCTATAACCATAGTTCAGTTCAAACGGACTGAACCCAGTAGATGAATGTTTCCTATCATTGTAGGCAAACTCCAACAATGGCAACCATTTGTCCCATGTATGTTGCCTCAATGACACATATGCTCTCAGCATATCCTCTAAAGTCTGGTTGACTCTCTCCGTCTGACCATCCGTCTCAGGATGATCCCCACTACTCATTCCCAACTCAGTCCTTAGTGTCTCAAATACCGCTGTCCAAAAATGACCGGTAAACCTGACATCTCTGTCTGACACTATGGATCTAGGCAATCCATGCAGACGAAATATATGTCTAATAAACAAATCCGCTACTTGCGGGGCACTAATAGACTCTCTAGTCGGAATGAAGTGAGCCATCTTGGTTAGACGATCAACCACCACAAGGATAGAATTATACCCTCCTTGTGTTGCAGGTAGCCCTACAATAAAATCCATGGAAATGCTCTCCCACTTACTTAGTGGTATTTCCAAGGGCTGTAAAAGTCCGGGTGGCTTCACCCGCTCGGCCTTACTTACTTGACACGAGAAACACCGTGTCACATATTCATGAATATGCTTTTTCATCTTTGGCCAAAAGAAATCTCGCTTCACGAGATCATATGTCTTCTCGACTCCTGGATGTCCCGCACACGGGCTATCATGGCATTGTCGAATGACTCTCTGCCTGAGATCATTCTGACCAGGTACTACAACCTTGCCATTTCTAACTAGCATACCATCCCTTATGGTATATCTTGCATAAGTTTGGCCTTTTCTAGATGCCAGGTCATCCTTTTCATTTTCCCCGGGTTTTAACACATGAGCCTTAGGCCATAAGCTCTGGACAAACTCGTCCACCTTCTGAGTTTCTCTGATCTCGGTCATTAGAGCACTCTCTAATACCGTGAAACTCAGGTTGTGCATAATGCGAGATAACGCATCAGCTATCTTATTGTCTTTTCCTCTTCGGTACCGAATCGTAAGATTAAACTCCTGCATGAGCTCTGCCCACCTAGCTTGGCGGCCCCTCAAGTCAGGCTGTTTACAGAAATGTTTCAGAGTATCATGATCCACATCCACATAAAACTCTGAACCATACAGATAATGTCTCCATGTTTTCAAAGCATGGATAACAGCGTACAACTCCAATTCATGAGTTGGCCAATTCCTTTGAGAGGGAGAAAGCTTCTTGCTTTCAAAGGCTACTGGCCTTCCCTCTTGAAGGAGGACTGCTCCTACCGCAATGCCACTTGCATCGGTTTCTAGGAACAACGGTTTCTGGGGATCAACTATTTTTAACACCGGTCCTGAGACCACAGCTTGTTTTATGGTGTTAAAACTTTCTTGTTGATTCTGTCCCCAAATAAAAGGTACTTTATCTGAGGTCAGATCAGTCAATGGCGATACTATTCCGGAATATCCTTTGATATGCCTTCTATAAAACTGGACAAATCCCAAGAATGATCGCAACGCGGTCAGACTCTGAGGGATTGGCCAAGTTAGTATCGCAGCCACTTTCTTCGGATCCATTTCTACCCCCTGTGGAGTAATTATGAACCCTAGATACTCAAGCCTAACCATACACAGTATAGTTTTCTTTTTATTCACATAAAGACTGGCTTTCCTCAAAGTACTGAACACTATCCTTAAGTGTTCACGATGTTCAGTAAGACTTTTACTGAATATCAAAATGTCGTCAATAAAATGTACTACGAACTTTCCGATATACGGTCGTAGTAAGTCGTTCATAAGCATGACGAAGGTCGCTGGAGCATTGGTAAGTCCGAAGGGCATTACCAAAAACTCATAATGACCAAACCTGCTTCTAAAAGCGGTTTTATGCACATCCTCGGCTCTAATCCGGATCTGATGATAGCCGCACTTAAGATCTATCTTGCTGAAAATCACGGCTCCATGTAATGCATCTAGCAAATCATCAATCCGAGCCATCGGATACCTGTGCTTAACAGTGATATTATTCAATGCTCTGTAATCTATACAGAGGCGAAACGTATCATCCTTTTTCCTCTTTAATATCACTGGCGAAGCAAAAGGTGAGAAACTTGGTTGAATCTGCCCCAACTTGAGGTATTCTTCCAGTTGCCTACGCACCTCCGCTTCTTCAGTAAAACTCATTCTATAGGGAGGTCTATTTACAGGTTCTGCTCCCGGGATCAGTTCAATCTTATGCTGAACTTTCCGTTCTGGAGGTAACCCATAAGGTAGTTCATCCCTAAAACATTCAGAGAACTCCTCTGTTATAAGATTAGCCAGCTTGGCCATCTCACCACTTTGCGTAACATCAGTGCTAGCCGAAGACTCATTCACCGGCTCTACCGATGCGGTGCAAAGGTACAAAAACTCTACTTGAGCCTTTCTGATTTCCATCATGGAAACCAACGGTCCCTGAGGTATATCTTTTTCACCTCGCAAGACATAAAGCACATCATTCATCTTGAATTGATATATGTGCTTTTTCCAATCAATGGCTGGATTCTTACTAGAATGCCACGCCATTCCCAGGGCTATATCCGCATGAGCAAGCTTGGTCATTTCAAAATCAAGCTTCTCAGTATAGTCCTGAATCCGAAGCTCCAACTGGGTAACCCTCTGGTCCCATACTTCAGTTGAACTTCCATCTGCCATTCTGACTGTATACGCATAGTCAGATGGACTTGTCTTTAATTTCAGCCTCTTCACGAGCTTGGAGTTAATCACATTGTGAGTTGACGCTGAGTCAAACAACACAATGACATCATGACTGGCTACTTGCCCTTTCATTTTGATTAACTCCGTATCATTGAAGGCTGTATACCCCGTTGCTGCGGACTTAGATAGGATGTTATCAGGTGCACTCGTCACTAACTTAGCAACAGATACACATAACAAACAAGGTACTAACCTCTGAGAAGGTCCCGCCAGTTGCATCTGCATATGTTCCGCACTGGGACTCTCCTGCATTTCTACGTCGCATTCAGATATTATCATATTAGCCGTGCGACGATCTTTGTTCAGTGGACAATCCTTCCACTGATGTCGCTGAAGGCAGCCGAAGCACAATCCTTCTTTCCTAGCTTTCTCTTTTTGTTCAGGGGTCAATGAGGACTTTGACCAAGCCCGGGCTGCCATTGGAGTTATTTTCCTTTTCACCCCAACGGTGGTACTTGTTTTTACTGGTCCCTCAACCGGCTTCACCTGCTTGGTTTGGCCACTTGGCTGCGAGACACTCGTCTTTGAAACCCATTTCCTCTGAAATCCCCCTTTCCTCGGGTGCTCATACTGAGTCCCTGCCTGCACAAATCCACCAGACCTGCCTCTGGCATCCTCATAGTTCAGGGCTACTGCTATAGATTCATCTAGTGTAGTCACATATTTAGCCCGAACTTCCATCTTGATTTTGTCGTTCAGTCCATAGATATAATCTTTTAACTGAACCGACATAGGGAGAGGGTCTGTTATTTTCATAACACATTCCCTGAATTTGTCAGTGTACTCTGCCACTGACAAGCTCCTCTGACGAAGACTTCTATAAGCATCCCATGCTCGGGATTCTTCATCAGGTGGGAGAAAGTGTTTCTTGAATTCAGCTTTAAACCCTTCCCAGGTGGTTGGAGCAACTTGATCCTTCTGTTGCTTTATCCACCATCTATCCGCTGCCTCAATAAACAGGTGTGTGGCCTCGCGGATTTTCTTTAGATCGGATTTAATCTCACAAATGGCGAAGGCTTCTTCCCACTTGTGCAACCAAACCTCGATCACATCAGAGCTGCGCTCGGTCATCCGACCAGCGTACTTCTCCGGTCTATAATTAGCGATATTAGGCACTTTGACCCTTGCGCGCTCTAAGGAATGTACACTGGGCTCTGGCTCAGCTAGAGCTTTGCCCCTATCAATCCTAGACGGTCTAGCCGACAAGGCTTGCACCATCTCCCTAATCTCATTTTGACCAGCATTCGCCTGAAGCTGCTGGTTCATAATCTGCTGTAAAGCATCCTCTAATATTGAAATCCTACCAACCAATGTAGGTGCTGCCTGATGTGACATTGGTTGTGTTGACTGTACTCTAGATTCACTAGGATTTATTCTTGAAGTCTGTCCTTCTGCTTCCATTTGTTGAAAGGGAGGGGTTTTTTTTTTTTTTTTTTTTTAAAAATAAATAATGGATTTCCCCCTTTTCTTGTGCTCAGAAAAGACAAGCGACAATCCCTGCAAACTAACTGTAACTCAGAAAAAAATTGTCGTAAGAAATGCTTCCTGGATTTTCCACGCGATCTATCCGTTCGTGCGCTTCTGACTTTGGCGATTATGATCTCTCTCTGCGCAAATTTTCGACGCCTCCTGTTCCGCTATCCCGCTCCCTTTTAAAGGTTTTACGACAAGCAAATTGTCGCAACCTCAGACCATCAGCAAATAAAGCTTTTTTTTTTTTTTTCGCTTCTACTTCGCCACGGGCGAAAACCTGCGCAATTTGGCCTCGTGAGAATAGTCTCTGACGTGAACAGTCAGTCTTCTCGCGATGAAGAATCCCAAGAGCCATAAACCCCTGCCATACGTCGCAACAAAAGTTTGCAACCCTGTCGTCGCTCAGTTCATCCCTTACTGTAAGGTCAAAACCTGCCGCAATTCTGCTTCCTACGCTCCACCAATTGTAGGCCCGTCACGTCGTTTGTCAACACGTGACGCCTTCACGTAGATTGTCAACGCGCTGCAATCCGCTGCGTGAATCCTCCAAGGTGCAACCTTGAGCTTTCGTTGTCCGCACAGCCTTGGTCTAGGTGAGGATGAACCCGTCGGGTTTTTTTTTCGACAAATATCTTGCTGTCTGTCGACTCTCCGTTGCTGGCGTCAGTCAGAGACCACCTTCGTCGAAGGTCTCCCCGTTTGCGAATGGCTTCCCTCCGTAGTCCACGAGAATACTGCTGCACTCCGTCGTCACGACGACCCTCTACGTTCCAGAATTCTGCTGTTCGTCAGTAGCTTCCATCAAAGCTGACGAACCTCTTCCTGATCCTTGAGCTCTGATACCAAATGTTAAACCTCTACTCTATTTCCGTCTCTAGAGATCACGGGAGAAGCACCGAGTATATCCACCCAGCCAAATCCTGCTGAAGCATGAGAACTCATCGGAGAATTCAAAAGCCAACATACGTATTTTTTTCATCTCCTTCTCTCACTAACTTCAGCAAGCCCCATCTCCCTAGATAGATCTAGATGCCACATGTCATCCATATAGGGCCTTCCTAATGCAACATTTCACCCCTCTCTTGGGATGCATTTAATTCCTTGCCCCTAGGCACATTCTTTGCACTAGGCCCTTGGTCTCAGACCTATCTAGTCTGGTGCTATCAGCCCTCACCTAGGACCTTGACATTGATCCCTCCCGATCATTTACATAAAGCGCAAACACATATATTACAAAGATAGATCCTATAAGGGAAATGTCGACTGATTCTTCCGAGGTCATGCTACCTCGGCTAGAGCGTAACAATTCAGTTTGAGGATGATGCTGGATTGGGTTCTCTAGTTGATGTTCCCTTTGCCTCTCAGACTCCAGCAGAGTTGCCACATGTTGAGGGTTCTTGTCCCTCAAATGTTTCAGATTTGCAGCCAACTCATAAGGAGGGATAGGCCAATATTTGGAAACATTATCAGCGCCGTGCAAAGGATGTTACTCCAGATGCACTTCCAGATGCTATTCCCAGTGGGACAGCTGAGAATTCAGTTCCTTGATGGGCATGACAGATCTGGGCCTCTTATACTACTGTCTTGGCATTGAATTTTGGCAAACCCAGGGATTTCTATGTCACAAACCAAATATGCCAAGGGATTGATGCAAAAATTTAAGATGGAGAATAGTAAGGCTGTGGCCACTCCATTGGAAAAAGGACTCAAGCTGAGTAAGCATGATGAGGCTGAAAGGTTTGATGGTACTTTGTATAGGCAGCGGGTTGGTAGTTTGATTTACTTATGCTCTGTGTGGCCAGACATTGTCTATGCCATAGGGCTTCTATCTCAGTTCATGCATTGTCCCACAGTCGCGCATTGGAATGCAGCGAAGAGGGTACTCCTTTATGTACATGATACACTTACCCATGGGCTGCATTATGCTTCAGATTCTCTGAGTGGCTTTACAGACTCAGATTGGTAAGGGGACATAGATGATCGCAGGTCCACTTCCGGCTATTGCTTCTCATTGGGCTCAGCATGTATCTCATGGCTCAGTAAGAAGCAAGACCGAGTGTCTCTCTCCAGTAGTAGTGAAGCAGAGAACAAAGCTGCGAATTCGGCCACTATGGAATGTATGTGGTTGAGGAAGCTTCTACATGACTTGCATCATGCTCAGGATGGTGACGCAACTCAGATCTTCTGTGACATCCAGAGTTGCATTACTATTGGAAACAATCCTGTATTTCATGCTCGCATGAAACACATTAAGAATCACTATCATTATGTGTGGGATTGTATTACAGATGGCTTCATCGACCTCACATATTGTTCCACTAAGGACAATGTGGCTGATATCTTCACTAAAAGCCTGTCAGCGCCTCTTTTCACATCACATCGACATGGCTTGGGGATACGAGACATACAAACAATGTCAAGGGGGGTTCTAAAATGACATTGTTTTCTTTTGTACTCCCACAGGTTGCTATATCCACATGTGGATGAATTTGTGCAACCATGGTACTTTAGGTACTTCAGGTACTACTGAGACTAGACTCCAAAGTACTTCAGCCATATCATTAAGGGGGACTCACAGCATCAGGCAGCCTTGCAGTGCCCCTAAGAGACTCATAGGCAGTTAGGGACCATGACTTTGGTTCCATTCCTGTAGTCCCTCACCTATTCTCCATGGAGGGGTGTTAGGAAATGGAGTCAATTTGAGTGAGTTTTAGTGTGTTCTAGAGTAGTACTATACTACTTTATATCCTAGAGTGCCACGTGTCACTATGGGACTTATCCCATATACATTTGACACTTAGAGTGTGTGTGCCTATCCTATAAAGGCATTGTACTTTCTCATGTCAAATCTATCAAGCCTCAAGCCTTTCTTGATCATGTAAGCACTTTGCTTGGTTGTACATTTCTTTCTAGTATTATTTCATTTCCATTATGTTTGCCTAGTCTTGCTTTTTTACTTTCCTTTCCATATCTTGCATCTTAATGATGGTCATCAAAACTGTGCATGCGGTCTAGAACTAGACATGGCTCCCACAAAATCTCAGAGGCAAGTGAGCATGGCTCAGAGACTAGTGAGCATAACATAGAAATCTCATCTAGGATGGCTCAGAGGTTCATCATGCATGGATGCATGATCAACTTAGAGGTCTAGGAGACCAATGCACCAACAAATAGACCTATCAAAGCCAAAAACACATGGCTCCCACAGTACATCCCCTCCTGGCTCCAAAGACTAATGAGGAACATGGAGCCGCACACCAAAAATAGAAAAGAAATACATCATTTTAGGAGGACTATCCAAGGCAGAGTACCTTTATTGACTACACACACATGATTTATTGCATTCATTTTTGGGAAACACCCCCAGGGCAGAGTACCCAAGTATATCATGCTTAGAAAGCAAAATCATGATCTCCATCATCCTCTAGATGTTGGAGACAAACAGTAAGAGCATGATTCTGTGTCGGATGGTCATCTTCGTCTGCAGCATCACTAGTGGCGGAAGCCACCCAACTGGCATGATCCTTTGACTGTTGTTGAGCAAGCTTCTGGTAGCACCTATTCTCCGTATGACCGAGCTTGTTGCAATATGTGCACTTGAACGGCTTGAATGTCTTTCCTTGTGCTGGTGGAGTCGATGGCCTAGGTCTCCATTTGCTGGTGGAGGCAAGAGCCTGTGTAGTATCCGCTGAGTAGGATGGAGATTCTTTGTTGCGGCGATTCTTTTCAAGAAGAAGAGATACCATATCTTCGAAGGTAGTGGATGCAATGCGAAGTACTTCAAGGGCATTCTCAAAGCGAGAAATCCCTTCCATACTTGTCATGAGGACAGCCATTTTGTCTTCGTTATCCGGGCAACACTTCAAGTTGGAGAGTTGTTGAACTAAAGACTGAATTTTTGCTATATGTGCACTCAAGGTATCAGACTCTTCCATTTTCAACTTATAAAATTGCATTTTCAGAAAAACCTTGGAGTTGGTGATCTTGTTACCAAATATATTCTCGAGGCATGCCCAAATCTCCTTAGCCTTGGACTTGAAGTCGATATGATGAATTAATGAATCATCTAGTCAAAGCCCGATGATTGCGATGGCCCTCGAATTGTGTTGCTTCCAAAGCTTGCATATTTGAGGCTCCATTGATGTCTCAAGTTCATCATCATCTTCGATGGCATCCCAAACATTCTCCTTCATGAGAAGAAGTTGAACTTTTGTTTGCCATGTTGGGAATCTGTCCCCCTTGAATTTGTCCACAAGAAGAGAGTTGGTGGAAATCAAACCCATGAAGCTGACAACTAGGAGAGAGAGCAGGATAGTGAGAGTGATAGACGGAATGAAGCTGTAGAAGAGGAAGAGCAGATGGTGGGTACAATGGAGCTGTAGAAGAGGAGATAGTAGCTGTAGATGGCGGGCAGATCAGATAGTGGGCAGAATAGAGGAGCGGGTAGAACTGTAGGCTGCGTGTAGATACGTGGGAGAATAGCGGGCTCAATGGCGAGGAGAATGGCGAGCTGAGTGGCGAACTGAAGAGCTGAGTGTCGAGCTGTTGAAGAGCTGAGTGCTGAGCTGAATCCCATGAACTGAATGGCGAGCTGATTCCCACGAACTGAAGCCCGGGCTGAAGTGACGATCTCTTGGCTGAAGTGACTTCCAAAGCTCTCCAATGGTGAGGCTCAAGGTGGAAGAGAGGTTGAGCTCAAGATGGGATTGGAGAAGGCTTCATGTCCTCAATCTCTTACCTCAACCTCTTGGAAGATAGCCTAGCTCTGATACCATATGAAGATGCAAGATATGGAAAGTAGAAAAGCAAGACTAGGCAAACATAATGGAAATGAAATAATACTAGAAAGAAATGTACAACCAAGCCAAGTGCTTACATGATCAAAAAAGGCTTGAGACTTGATAGATTTGACATGAGAAAGTACAATGCCTTTATAGGATAGGCACACACACTCTAAGTGTCAAATGTATACGGGATAAGTCCCATAGTGACACGTGCCACTCTAGGATATAAAGTAGTATAGTACTACTCTAGAACACACTAAAAGTCACTCAAATTGACTCCATTTCCTAACAGGGACCAGCAGCAGTAGATTCCCAATGAAAACCCACCTAGACTCACTGATAGCTTCGATCGCTCATGGTTGATTCTGAACCGAGCGCACCGGCATAAGGCACCATGCTGTACTCAAATAATGTTCTATATAGTATTTTTATCATTAGTGAAGTTAGTGTTTTTAGTACACCTGGACTCACTATTGGTGACCCCTCCACACATTCTATATGGCATAGCATTTTGTTTTCTTAGAAAAAGAGCCTCTAATATTATGTTTGCCAAAATCTATACAATGATTTTTGTCTGCTAGGGAAATTGTTTGTGATCTCCGTCTTATAGTTCTACCCGCATGGCCTAAGGTAAGGTGGAGTAGATGCTAATAGCCTATGTGAGGGACTATATGATCAATCGATTCTCTTGAATCTGTGAGAGTGTAGTAGGCCAAGCCTTGCAAAAATGTGTTGTGCTCTGAGGTCCTGCTAGAGCATTTCTTGGTCATGAGCTCAAATGAAGTGCAAGATGTAAACAATGTCTAGGCATACATTCACTATGATGGCAGCAAGGTGGGTTCGTTGTCCACCTATCACTAGGCTACAATGTGCAGGTTGTAATACTGGCCATTGTCTTTCGAAAATCATGAGGGAGGGTTGTTGTGTGGGACGGGTGTCAACCACCGGGTGATTTTTGGACACATCAGGCAAGTCCCTTCTTGCAAAGTACACTACAGAAGCTCACTTGAACTCAAGCAAGAAACCTTGAATGCCCTTTGTGAGCCAAGCACTATGCTTCTTGAGAGCACCGAAGGAGGGAGGGGTGTTGTGTGGGACGGGTGGCAACAACTAGATGATCTTGTAACACATCAAGCAAGTTCATTCTTGCAAAATGCACTAGAGAAGCTTCCTCGCACTCAAGCAATAAACCCTAAATGGCCTTTGTGAGCCAAGCTACTATGCTCCTTGTAAGCACCCAAGGAGGGAGGGGTGGTGTGCAAGACCGTTATCAACTAGATGATCTCTTGACATGTCAACAAGTCCCCACTTGCAAATATACTTGGACTCAAGTAAGAAACCCCTTCAATGGCCTTTGTGAGCCCAGCTACTATGCCTCTTGGGAGCACCCAAGGTGCCTACCAAAAGCAAGCATAGTCCTTAGCATGCTCCTTCAAATATGTGATGCTATGAGACATTATGAGAGGAGGTGTTGTACAAACTTAGGGACTGGTCCTATTCACTAATGGCATGTTCCATCTCTTCCCATCTACACTAGCCACGGGCCAATGGACTCCTGCATGCATAGGCAATCATAAGAAGTAGGAGATCTATTGTGGCTGCTGGTGATTGGGCCAATGTTGGGTCTAGAATCTAGAGAGATCAACCAAACCCTACTTCTAGATCCATTGTCTTTCATGCCTAGGAGAGAAGGCAAGCTAGAGGCTTCTACCAATGCTGGTAGTCTATAGGACAAGTGTAGAAGAAGTGCCAACTCTAGCAATTCTTGTCTAAGAAGAATCACTTCCTTGTTGGGTCCCATTGCCCATAGTCAGCCACCCTTCCATATATAGATTATCTGCCAAGTTTGGTGCATGATACTAACTAGGTCTTGGTCAATAACCTAGCAGATTAGCATGGTGTGGCACAATCTTCCCCTCCATGCCTCCAGAATAGTGACATCATCTTTGTGTGTTGGTTGTGGAGTCTCTTGAGGAATTTGTATGACCTTACTCTAGGACACAAGGTGTCTTGTTGGGCCACTATCTTCTTGATCCCATCGGATGTGCTTGTTATGGGCCTTTAACATCTCCCCCTTTAGAGTGGTGAATCTCCATGAGCCAAACCAACAGTTGCCTGTCTTCTTGATCCCATCAGATGTGCTTGTTGTGGGTCTTTAACATCTCCCCCTTTAGAGTGGTGAATCTCCATGAGCCAAACCAATTGTAACTTAGTGATCTCCAACACTCCCTCTCATCAACTCAGTGTGGGCCTACACCCATGCCTCGAATGAACTGCTCCATCTACTTGTTTGGGCAATATGTCAGCACAATCATTCCTCTATAATCAACTCCTTGATGAAATGGTACTGAACTTCTATGTGCTTTGTACGAGCATGAAACACTGAGTTTGTGGCGATTTCTTTGCAACTTGGACTGGCGCAATAGATCTTCATAGCATCCTCTTGAAAAATATCCATATCTGCTAGGATCCATCAGAGCCACAAGGTGCACATGATGCCAAACAAGTTACTCTATACTCCATCTCAGTGAACCATTGGTTGTTTTTGTTCCAAATTGAATCGCAATACCCATAGAAGCTGATTCATATCTGCTGGTATGTGCAATACCGTAGTACCCACAAGTGAATGATGTGTTAAACTAAAGTTTAATGCTATGCCCAAAGATTGAAAGAGAGATATAAAAAAAAAGACTAGTGAATTTAGGATCTCTGTCTAATATGATGTGCTTTGACAGGCCATGGAGTTAGTAAATGTGTTGTATGAATAAACGTGCAATGTCTGGAGGTTGACAACTCTTCTTACAAGGAATGAAATTGCCATTTTGGACAACCAATCCACCATTACCATAAGCTATGCTTTACCTTTGGAGAAATGAGGCAAGGTTGTAATGATATCAATGGAGATTATTTGAAATTTCTGATCTTTCAGTTCAAATATGAAGCAGTTATGGTGATTGTTGCGTGCTTGCTTTCATTCGTTGGTAAGGCAAACAAAACGTAACCATCTTAATGACACAATTTTTCATCGAGGTCAGTAATAAGTGGTAGCAAGTAACCTGTATGTTTTGTTGATACTTCGATGTGCTTCATATGGAACTACATGGTACTCCTTCATCAATATTCATTGTACATCCTTGTCATGAGGAACACAAATACAATCTTGGTAATATAGATGATCATTTGTGTAAGAATAGGATGAGAAAATATTTTGTTTTGAAGGAGGTGGTTGATCTTTGAGAAGAGCCTATACTATTGTGATGAAGTTCCTATCATGTGCATATTTGCGTTTGAAAGAAACAAGATCTCGAACAAAAAGAGGAGAGATTACCAAAGCCAAGGCTAGAGGTAATTTGCTAAGACCATCTGCAACCACATTGTGTAATCTTTTGAATGTACTTAATGGTCATATGAAATCTGGTCACAGATTCTATACAGCGTTCTTGGCTATCATTCATAATCGGCTCAGTATATATACATGTTCCAATGAGTGATGATCTATTTTCGCCACAAAATTGGCTCCCATAAGATAATGTTTCCATGTACGGTAGGCATGAACAATAGCAAAGAACTCTCATAAATCAGATATTTGGAAGTTCATGGCTGTCGAAAGCAATAACTCTACATTCTTTCGTCAAGATTGCTCTAGTAGCTATATTGGACGTTTTGGTCATGACCTCAAATGGAAGATTGGGTCAGCAATAGCCATAACTGGTGTTGTAGTGAGTGCTTTCTTAGGCTCTTGGAAGCTATGCTTTGTTTCAGGAAGCCATTGAAAAGATGCAGTAATTTTTAAAGTTTGGACCTAGGTGCTAAAATCTTGAAGACGTAATACACCTCGGGGTGTGAGAAATTCGCCAAGCTGAGAAAAGAGTGTACCTCAAATGTTTCAGCTTGGTACATAAGAATTCACTTTCTCAGTATTGATGTATAGAGAATTCGCTCAAAGAACTTCAAAAACTTCTTGAAGATGTTGCTCATGTTCGATGGATCTTTTGAAAACCAAGATTCATCCAAGTAGACTATGACAAATTTATCAAGACATGGCCGAAAAATGTCATTCATACGAGTCATGAATGTTGTTGGGGTGTTGTTTAACCCGATGGGATGATGAAACTTCAGAATGTCTGTACTTTGTGAATGTGAAGGAGGCAATCCTTGATGAGCAGGTACATTAAAATGTCATAAACAGAAGCATCCTCTTTAATGGTATGCCTCTTTTTGGAAGTGTTGTGGCTCTTGATTGTAGCTCTTGTGAAGGGTTATGCCTCATGGGACGTAACCCCTCTCGAAAGGTATACCCTTCCACAGTTGTCTATTTATCCAACCATCCATAAGTATAAGGTCACAACTTGGATTTTACTTGCTGAGAGTATCATCTAACTCGTACGTTGATTTATACTCCATTTCTAACAAAATGTTATGCCTATCCGATCTCATAAGAAGGAATGAAGCTCCTCCAAAAGTCTTGGATCTCCACACGAACATTCAAGAACATCTCTCCCAAGTCTCTGAAGCATGATGTGCGAGATTAACAATGTAGCCATGGCTACTAGGATCCACGCTCCCTACACAAGAGAGGCATCAATAAAGTTATGAGTACTCAAATAAATCATGAGCTAGATGGCCATTGATCTAACCCACCATCATGCGGATCAAATCATGTGGTCCAAACACATTGAAAATGGCAATGCTCACAACTCGAATCGGAAGAAAAGACATCAAGACTAGCAATGCAAAGATGATTACATAGAGTCTTACTAGATTCAACCAAGTGGAGTAATTCCTTACCAACTTTTAAAAGGCTCACATCCAACAAGTGACAAATCTTTCCGCACTTAAAACACAGTCCTTTCGCTCGAGCATGAGCTTGCACGTTGCCAGCTCGACGGTTCTTTCAACTTTTTTTATTCTTTGGCCTTCCACTTTGTTAAAGGTCTTGCATCCTTGTGTGCCAAGATGCTAACATGATATTTGCAACGTGCATTTCATGATCAAGTGTCTCATACATATTACGGCTTATCTGGTTTTGGTAATCTTTCAGTAGACTACGAAAGAAGAAGAGGCAAAGTGTCTGATGTATAATGTCATGGAATTTAATTGTGATCTCCTTGAAACCTGGATGGAGGAATCCAAGGGCTTCTCAGTCTTAATTAAGTTTTTTTGGGGAAATTGTTGAGCTCATCTGGCTCAAGAAGGAATTATTCTGTGAAGGCCTCACAGAACTGGTTCCAAGTCGTAGGTGCAAAGGGATTTTCCTTCAAATCCTACGCTCACGAAAAGGCCTTTTCTTAGAAATGCCTCTCCAAAAGGTAGCATGGATGTGGTCACGATAGTTGGTGATGGCAAAATGAACCTCCCGCCTACTCAACCAGGATTGCACATACTTTGGTGCATGCTCCTTCTTTTTACCCGAATATATCTCAAGTGGAAAGTTCAGCATCCAATTGTGTAAACATTGGGACTCCTGACTCTGTTGCAACAAGGAACCTATTGTTGTGTTGTTTGCATCTAGTAGAATAGATTCTGCAGCACCTGAGCATCCAGATCCATCTGGACAACCTATGCCTAAGGTGGTGCATAAGGTCTAGGAGCGTCGAAGGGCTGAAGTCTCTCCCCAGGTTTCATATTGATTTTTATAACTTGTTGTATGCAAGAGACAACAAATAAACAATCAATAATTAATGACAATTTCACAAAATCGTACATGCAAGAATTCACAATTCATAAACATCAGAATTCAAGGTGTAGAGAAGTCTAGAAGAGAACATAAATTAGAATGACAAAATCTGATTCCATGCATGCTTCCCTACTACTAATGCAGAGCCATATCTCAACATACCTGGAGATTTTTGCAAGAGAAAGGATGAAAAGAGGAGAGCACAAAGGTAGTAGCGCCTTTCTCCTTGAAAAAACGAACAGAATAATGGATTGAGAAGGGAAAAAGACTGCTGCATATCAGATCCAAGGCTAACTCCTCGAATAAGGGATAGCCATGGATGGACAAGGGTAAGAAAGTAGAAGCCAGAGTCTTTGCGAAAAGCTCTCTTAATCTAGCTGGCTTGAACGTGGTTGACGAGAGGCACAGAGGGTGAAGAGAGGTTGAAGAGAGGCACAACGATTAAAGAGAGGTAAAAAGGTTGGAAAGGTAGACGAAAGGTCTAAGTGTTGAGTAGGGAAGATGCAATGCCTACAGATAAATCAAAGGCCACACATGCAAAAGTACCGACTCCTAGTTTTCACAAATACTGGAACCTTTTCGTAAGCACATGCGATTTTGTTTGTAGGCACACAGCCCCAAAAATGAGTGCATGTAGCCATAACTTTCCCCTGCATGTGGCCATCACTTTCCATTGCCAGGAACTAAATAGAGCCCTACAAGGTTTCAGACCAATCACACTTCTTGCATCTAGTTAGCCTCAACGACGCAGGAAACGTTGATAGCCCCATCCTCTGCATGTGCATGCAGAGTATGTCAGCCAACACAGATTGGCTGCAACTAGCCAAGGGTCTTAGCTGCTCCACTAGAACAGTGAATCACCACCAGAACTGTACAGACAGCCCTAAGCTACTCCCTTCCGCCAGGAGTTAGCCTTTGCAATTCCAAAAGAAAATGTGAAGTGAAGTGGTGCCATGGAAGATGTGCCACAACTTGCTCCCTATTGCTGAGTTTGCTTGTTGATTTGTTTTCTTTTCAATTAGGCACTGCCTTGTTTTCACCAGCTGCTGTGGGATTAGTATTGAGATCCCCTCGGAAAGGTACAATCCCATGCAGGATAGAATGTCGCAATTGGGGTCGAAGACACTGCAGGCCTTATCTGGACACCTTCCTGCTCCCTCCCATGTCTCTGGCCTGGCTCCTAGGAGTATGATATCCTGGACCAGTTATTCGCTCTATTAAGAATTCCTTGCATCTTGGAAGTGAGAGACTGCATAGTTTCATTTCTACCCCTTTGATAAGAATATTCTCAGCCTTCTTTCATCCTTTCTCTTCTTGAAAGTCCCATGCATTTGCAAGTGTCTAGGGCGATGGGGGGGTGTATGCTGTATTTACAGATTCTACCGAAAATGAGGCTTGGACTACGTTTTCCTTTAGCTCCTTAATAGCCATAACACCCTTGCTCTTTTGTCCTTTCCTGGCATGCTATGCTGAGCCATCTTTGAATGCATCTCTGTTAGTTGCATTGCATAGTCCTTTATTTTCTACTGCAACAGTTTTTCCAACTTTTGCATGTTGTCTTGTGCTTCATTGCTTGCCCTTTGTTCTCCTTTGATTCCATTTTCAATGCATGCGTCATTGATTGCATATCTCGCATTTCAATCCCCTTTTGCAATGTGAGATCTTGTAATTCCCAGTCATCAGCTGTGAATCCTGCATATGTAGGCAAGAAGAGTGCAGCTGACGCGTGCTCTTTAATGGACCTGCAGCTCTTTTTTCTGAAATTGCATTCTCCACACTTGAGACTGTGTTCTTGTCAACTTTCTTAGCGCTTGCAGGCTTTATCGCTGCTTTTTGTGCTATTACTTCGCTGGGTTTTCCCACAGAGACAGAGAGAGAGAGAGAGAGAGAGAGAGAGAGAGAGAGAGTATATTAAAGTCTACAGGAGACCAGCAGGTCAATGGAACAACAAAAAACTAGGTTAATACAATCATTCAGGGAGGGCACAAGGCAGCTCCCAAGGAGTGTGCATAAAGTGACTCCAAGTTATAATAGGGTACCTACATTGAGTCTGAAAAGTAAGACAATAAACAGCCATACATCCGTTTCAGACTGAGGGTCTTTTGATTTTGATTCAAAGTCCCTGATGAGGGCCACACCCTTATGATATACTGCCCACTTTCCATCCTTTCTTGCAGCCTTGACCTTGGCTAATTCCGTTGCCTTTTGGCTCAGCTGAGCTCATGTGAGTTCCTCAGCTATCCATATCTTGATCCCCTTCAGCTCATAGGGGCTTGGCAAAGAAGCTTGTTTGGTGTATCCCATATGCTAAGTGTAACTATGGCATGCCCTCCAAAGTGGCGAATATTAGTTGTGCAATCTGTTCCGGTCATTATATGCTAGGGGTGTCTTGATTTGTGCTAGAGCCTCACTATACTTATCCTCCTTGTTGAACCGGCTTTCAAGGTCTCCTATCCTGATCTTTAGTGCATTGCTGCGCCCAGCTTCATGCTCCTTAATCTCAACCTAAATTGATAGTTTTATTACCTTTGTGTCCACCTCTACAATCACTTCCTCCTTGATTGTTTTGTGCTCCTCGTGCCAGAGTTGCATGCACATGATGCAACAAGTACTCATCCTCCCCTGCACAAGGGTAATCTTTTTAATAGAGCATTCAGGAACATACACGAGTAATAAAGTAGATAAAATGGGCACCTACTATGTGCTTAAGCTGAGAGAATGTACTTTCACGATGACTCCTTTGGTAAATAGATTTATCTGCAATGTTACAAAACAAGTATGAAATGTTGATCTATTCTAGGGATACCATTCCACTGGGTGATCAAGGAGTTGCAAGGCATGCGAGGCATCCTACCCTCAAGATGTATGCTTGAGCCATCACCTTCGTCCTGAAGTCCTTTATGTTCATTCCAAGCTCCTTGACTGTACAAACCAATCGGGGTGCAGGAGGAGAGGCCTTGCAAGTCTGATTTTATGTGATTACGGATTGCTTTCTGGGCCTTAGCAATCTGGGCCTTTATAAGTCCTAGATTTGGGCTACCCAAACTGCCATTTGTTACCGTAGTTCTCTTACTTCTTGCTGAAGATAGAAAATCTGTTCTTGGGACCAAGGATGGGATGGTTAAGGCCCCCCTTGGTATGTCTTTGTGTAGAGAGAGGGTGTCGAGGTAGCAAGTGTAGAGTATAGGATATGCCGGCTGGAGTCAAGGTTGAAGGAGTTTTTGAGACGCTTGTCTGCTCCATTTTGGCCATGGTCTCTGACGGCACCCCCTAACTGAAGCTAAGCCCCCGGGTTGGGCTGGGTTAAGCCCAATTCGGGGTTGGAGGGAGCTGCCACTATGCTGGCTTCTGCTACACTAGAGGGAGCTGCTGCTGCACGGGCAGGAGGGGACCAGCTGGGTGGGAGTGATCTGTTGCTGCACGGGGTGCTGGAGCGCGTGCGCGCGCACACACACACATACACATAGAGAGAGAGAGAGAGAGAGAGAGAGAGAGAGAGAGAGATTTTACATCTATGTCAACACTTGGAGCCTTCTTTAATATTTAAGCAGATATTACTCCTTATGTTTTGATTTTCCTTTAGAGAAGAGAGAATTTCTGTTCGCAAAGGAAATTTAGATGGAAATTTGAGTGCAGATAGCTTGATCTCCAGAAATGGTCTTGTCATACAGGGCATTCCAAACATGCTCCAACTAGAGAATATTCTCTTCTTGGGACGCCAATACAGAAGTTATTCATGGTATTCAATGCGCTATCGATAATTATCACAACCTATGGGAATGTAATTATTGTGGAGATTCAGGTAGGTTTTCTTCGTTGCTTCCCGCTCTCAAATATAGACTGTACCTTCCTGGTTGTGCTGGCTTTCAGTGAGCCCAGAATTGGTGATGGACTTTGAATAATTCTTTTACTTTTTGTAGGCAACACTGGCACCCCCTGTATCAGGGAAGATGCTGAATGGACTGAGAATGTGTTATGCAGTAGCAATACCAGCATTCTTCTCAGTTAGTTTTTCGGGATACTGGGCTTTTGGAAACTCTTCTGGTGGCATAATCTTTGATAACATGTTTATACCTGGTGTCATTTCTTACATACCAAAGTGGATCTTCTTTATGGGCAATGCGTTGGTATTCTTACAGCTCATTACAGGTTCACTAGTATGTGCCTCTTTGCTTGCTCCACAAAAACTTAAGCATCCTATTAGTTCACCTGCATTTGAGAATATTGTAATTTTTATAATCAGTTATTCAACTGTTACATCATATGAATTGATAGCAAGGCATTTTCATGGGCGATGTTATTTCTTAAAAATTGATCATTCCATATTATCTTTACAATTGATGCAAGCAATCTTAGGATACAATGTGCAGAGTGAAGTTCATAATTCTTGCCCAAACTGTCGGCTCCTTATATCCAATGGCATCCTAAAATTATATTCTCTAGAGCTTTTTTATGTCACCTTAAGTCCAAACTGTAGTCACCTTAAATCCAAGTGCAACTTAAATCTATATTTTCTAGACCAGTTTTTAGAAACATGTGTAGACTTCTAAGTTTTGATTCACAAGCTCAATACTGATCTGACAAATCCTGATTTCTGTACAGCTGTATTCACAGCCAACGTTTGAGATTTTGGAAGGGAGAACAGCTGACATAAACAAGAAAAGGTTTTCCTTGCGCAACCTTGTACCTCGCCTGCTAGTTCGCACTGTTTTTGTGGTTCTGGCTACTTTTTTGGCAGCAATGTTACCATTCTTTGCAGATATTAATGCTGTGATGGGATCCCTTGGGTACACTCCACTATGTATCGTGCTGCCCGTGTTGTTGTACATTCTAGTAGCCAAGCCTCTGAAAACATCATTGGTCTTTTGGGTGAATATTTCCATCATAGTAATCTTCATGATTGTTACCGTCGTGGGTTGTATTGCATCAATTCGAGGAATTATTGTAGATGCAAAGAGTTATAAATTATTTGCAGATTTGTGATCCTTCAATGATTCTAGAGCTATGTTCAGGGCTGAAGCTATTTGTTCTGACCTGTATGCCACTTGTGAAGGAAAAAACTCTAGATGGCACTACCTACCCAATCTCTGATTCCAAGCATACCAAAAGAGCCAAAGGGCTTGTAAGGCCCTGCCTCTTGGACATGATTTTCCTCAGCAGCCCGGATTTTAACTTTCCCTTAAGGTAATTTATTTATTTAAATTGAGAATGCTTAAGTTCAACTCTAAGAGTGAGGAATACTCCAATTTTGATCAAAATCTTTCAACAAAAAGACCAGTTTTAGCCTCTTTCCTATGTTTGTCTCATTTATAAACCTATTAAACAGATCTATAATTTTAGATCTGTAGGAACAAAGTGGAGACAGGTTGTGAACACAAGTGAGCAAGAGTGCACACACAAGAAAGCTCCAATAGAAATGTTCAAATGAAACAGTACAAGTACTTGGTATATATATAGTACCCAAGTACTATTGGTCAACCATAGGGTTGACTTTATGCCTACAACACCATATCTTTGTAATCTCTTACAAATCCCCCCTCAAAGATATGGCTGAAAGTACCCTGGAAACATCTCAGGTGTACCTTGCAGTACCTAAAGTACCATGGTTACACAAATTCATCCAAATGGATATGCAACCTATGGGAGTACATGAAAACAATGTCATTGTGAATCACTTCACAGCCCCCCTTGACATTGTGAGAATGTCTCTGATCCCCAAGCCATGTCGATGTCGTAAGAAAAGATCTGTTGACAGGATAAGTTGGATGGCACCTACTCCTTGTGGAGTTTCATGGTTCGCAATATCTTGGTTGGCAGACATCTTTGGGATTATGTCAATGGAGATGAAGCAAGACCAGATATAGTGGCTACACTTGTCACGCCTACAGCTGGAGGCAGGGGAAGAGATGCAAATGCAGCACAAGTAGTTGGAGTAGCCGCTCCAAGAGCTCCCACAGCAGAGCAGAAAAGATGGGACTCGAGATGTAGAAGCTCTTTTAGTGATTTCTCTCTCTATCAAGAGGTTCATTATACTATACATTCGGTCATGCAAGACATCTATGGCAGCTTGGGAGATACTAGAGAGTATGTTTGCAGCAAGAAATGATGCTAGAGTTTCCTTTCTAAAGCGAGAGCTTTCCCATATATATGGATGAGGGAGATTCCATGAATTCTCACCTCACAAATCTTTAGGACTTAGGGAAGAGTTGTTGAATATTGATGAAGTCACGGATTCAGAGATGATCACCACCACTCTGAACTCTCTTCATGAGTCCTATCTCGGTTTCCACACCTCGTTGAATTTGTCATTGAGGGGGGGCAACAATCCTCTCTCTTTTCACGAGTTGGTAGGACTTATGTTGTCGGAGGAGCAGACTCGCATAAATATGGCAACCGGGGCTGGCGAGCATGTCATGCTTTCCAAGTTCAAGCCCAAGGATAAAGGGCAGCAAAAGCCACATGCCAATCAATCCACACATCAGCATAAAGATGATTCAGGACAGCCCTCTTATAAGGCAAAGGGTGATGCAAATAAGCAGAAAAAGGCATTTGTCATTATTGCAAGAAGCCATGCCATTATATTGGAGAATGCAAGAAGCGCATAGCCAAAGAGAAGAAAAGGGATTCCAGTATGGCTGTGTCAGATGCATCAGCTCCATCTTCTCATGATGGGGGAGATGTTGCAGCCAACTTTGTGGAAGAGCACTATGCCTTTTTGTCTTGCACTTCAAATTTTTTAGTAGTAGTTCAGATGCTACAGCCACTAATGATGATGACCCATATGGTTTTTTGACTTGCAGTTATGATCCTTCAAAGGATGCATGCTCTCTTAGTGTCAATGAGACACTTCATACTTGGTATTTTGACAGTGGTGCTTCAAAGCACATTACTTCCAAGAAGAGTCTGTTTGTATCTCTGCATCCTCCACAAAAAAAAAAGAAGGTGACTTGTACAAATAATTCTTCTTATTCAGTGTGTGGAGTGGGAGACATTATTCTTACATCCACTGATGGCAGAGATTTCAGAATTTTAGATGTTCTCTATGTGCCAGACATAAAGAAGAATTTGCTTTCAGTGTCCTCACTCAATAGAGGAGGATTTCAGGTTGTTTTTTATGATGACAAGTGCGCAGTCAGAGACAGAGAATGACTATGCTTTGATGTTGTCTGGCACTTTGTATCGGGGTCTTTTTTAGCTTGATTTATATGAAAAAAGATCCGATCTTGCATTATCAGTGAGCACTCCCACTGCTGTGATGCAGAATGCGGAGTTATGGCATGCCAGGTATGGACACATGAGCTATGGCAGTTAAGACACTTCAGAGGCATGATATGGTTGATGCATTGCCTCCTTTACAGCTTATTCACAGTGATGTCTACAGTCCCATGAGGAAACTTGCTTTTAGGGGTTATCTCTATTTTGTTACATTCATAGATGACTTCACCAACTACACTTGGGTCTATGGTCTCAAGGCAAAATCAGAAGTGTTTATGCATTTCAAACACTTTGTGGCTATGGTTGAGAATGAGATAGGACTCGAGGTGCAAACACTTTGCACAGATCGAGGGGGAGAGTTTATGTCTCATGAATTCGAGGCATTTTTGAAGGAGAAAGGTATCACACATCAGCTTACAGTGAGGCTTATACCTCAACAGAATGACAAATCTGAGTGGAAGAATCGCACTGCCATGGAGATGGATAGATGCATGCTTACAAGTAAGAAGTTGCCTCACAAGTTTTGGCTCGAAGGCCTCATGTGTGCCAACTACATTTTGAATCGGGCTCCCACAAAGGCTTTGAAGACAATCACTCCCTATGAGGCATGGCATGGGAGAAAGCCTTCAGTGGACCATTTTAGAGTTTTTGGTTGTGTTGCATATGCCCACGTGCCTATGCAGTTTCGACACAAGTTGTCAGATAAGTCACTTAAATGCATTTTTGTGGGATATAGTTCACAAAGAATTTTTGTCAGATAAGTCACTTAAATGCATTTTTGTGGGATATCGTCTCTACAATCCTGCTACACGCAAGATTTTTGTTAGTAGAGATGTTATATTCTCTGAAAATTCAGCACATATACATCCTGAATTTTAGATTCCAGCTTCTTCAGATGATGTGTTTGAGGGGATTCTTCCTATAGCATTTGGTTCCCCCGCTGAAAATCAAAATTTACAGTAACTTCCTCCACATCCACATGCCTCGATTCAGCCATCGGTTGATTTTGTACCACCTCAGGGTGTGGATGAAGTTGTCAGGCAAGAGATTCAAGAGATACACATAGCCAAAATAGTCCCGAATTGGTTGCTTCATACTCTCAGTGAGAGTAGGCTTGAGGCCCCATTGCCTGGCAGGACTCGTAGTGCAATAAGACACGCAGGGGGGGCTCTTACAGTTGAGACAGCTTATGCAAGGACTCTTCTTGATGAAGAGGAGCCTGACTCTTTTGAAGAAGCAAAGGATAATGTGCATTGGATGCATGCCATGCACAATGAGTTGCAGTCCATAGAGAAAAATCAGACTTGGGATGTTGTGGATTTGCCACCAGGTAAGCATGCCATTGGTACCAAGGTAAAAAGGAAACCAGATGGGTCTATTGACAGGTATATGGTAAGACTGGTTGCCAAAGGCTATGCACAGAAGAAGGACATAGATTATGAGGAGATATTTGCTCCTACATCCTAGATGACCACCATACGGTCAATTATTGCAATAGCTGCAAATTTTGTGTGGAATGTCCATTAGTTGGACATAAAAACAGCTTCCCTTAATGGGGACTTGTAGGAAGAGGTTTATGTCAAGCAACCTCCTGGATTTGAACTTTCTGGCAATGCACTTCAAGTTTGCAAGCTTAACAAAGCTTTATATGGGCTGAAACAAGCCCCACGTGCATGGTATGCCAAGATAGATGCATTCCTGGCAAGTAAGGGATTACACAATAGTCTTACGGAAAGCACCCTCTACATCAAGAAGGATGGGGGGGATATTTTGGTCATCATTCTTTATGTAGATGACATGCTGCTCACAGGGTCAAATGAGGATATAATTGTAGATTTTAAGGCCGAGTTGAAAGCTGAATTTGACATGATAGATTTGGGCATGTTAAATTTTTATTTGGGGATCCAGTTTATACAAGACAAGCGTGGCATCGTTATGTCTCAATCCAAGTATGTGCAAAAGATCTTGGATAGGTTCAACATGCATGATTGTAAGCCTATTGCCACTCCCATGGAGTCGGGGCTGAAGCTTACTATGTATGATGTTGGTGAATCAGTGGATGTCACACTTTACAGCTAGGCTGTTGGATGCCTCATCTACTTGTGCAATACACGGCCTGATATTCAGTATGTAGTATCTCAGTTGAGCAGATATATGCATAGTCCAAAGACAACACATTGGTAGGCTGTAAAATGCATCTTCAGATATTTGCAAGGCACAAAGTCTTTTGGCTTGATGTTTCCCGGGGGGAGTGACTTGCAGATGCATGCTTACAGTGACTCAGATTGGGCTGGAGACTATGATACCAGGCAGTCCACTAGTGGTAATTGTTTCTTTTTGCACAATGCTTGCATTTCTTGGCTGAGCAAGAAGCAATCTACAATGGCTACTTCCTCATGTGAAGCTGAGTACAGGGCAGCTTTCACAGCGACAGTTGAGTGTGTTTGGCTGTGACATTTGTTCATTGATCTTCATCTCATATTGGAGGGTCCTTCTCCTATTCTCACTGATAGCCAAAGTGCTATTGCAGTGGCAAAGAATCTTGTGTTTCATGCTCACACGAAGTACATTGAGGTTCATTATCATTATGTCAGAGAGAAGTTGCATGTAGGGGAGATCAACATGATCTATGTGTCAACACATGACAATGTTGCAGACATCTTTACCAAAGCACTTCCACGTGAGAAGTTTGAGTCATTTTGCAGTGCCCTAAACTTATCTCCTTTTGCTGATTGATCACTACCTTGTACACCATAATGGCACTACAAGGGGGTGTTAGAATTATTAATATATTCTAGGCAGTGGCCAATGTAATGTAATAAGTGAGTTAGGGGCACTTTTTCCTCTTAGAGGTTTTTTTCCCTAACCACGGTCTAATCTCTAACTACGGTTAGTGATTAGATAGGGTTTTGTCACTTAGATAAAACCCTTATCTCTTTCTTGTACTTACACTTCAGTCACTCCAGTTCAGTACACTTCGGGATTGAACTACGTTCAGCTCACTCTCTCTTTGTGCACTCTTGCTTCCATTTTGTTTTCTCAGATTAGTGGCAAACCAAGTCCTTCTTGCCACGGCCTGGTATATTGCCTCCTGCTGGTGTTTTCACAGAGGGTGCATTGGGCAGCTCCGACGGTTGGTTTGGAACTTCCTTTGGGCAAGATTGGACGAACGAGGAATACTAGAGCCCGGGTCGCTTAGCAGCTGGTGATCATGTCGCAGGCATTGGGAGGCTTGGGTATCATTGATCCGAAGATGCAGAGCAGAACCCTCTTGGGCAAGTTGGTTGTTTGCGGCCTCACCCCAGGTTCAGAGCCTTGGAATCTCCTCTTATAGCGAGGGCTTCTCAAGAACACCCCAAGCACTTGGGGGTAGTGGCAGCATTCACATAGATGGATCTTCTCAGAGCCCTTCCTTACGGGGAAGGGTTCCCCCTTGATGAGCAGCCTCCATAGGGTTTGCAAAGATTAGCAGGGGGCCTCATTCGTGCTTAGCCTAAATGCAGAGAGGAGTTCGAGCGTCAACCCCTTGTTTGGCACCCAAAGATCAGAGATCAGGAGGGGCGTATGCTAAGGCAACAGACTCACATTGATTGGGCAAAGAGGGAAAGTGGACCGGCCGGCTCCTTTGGCAAATGGAGCAGACTTCCCATGGAGGCAGAGGTGAGGCTTGGTGCCTTAGCGCATTTGTGAGGGTAGGGCAGCGGATGAGAGAGATTGACCTAGCCATCCCTGATTCCTGGTGGGAGGGACTATGCATGTGGATGGACAACAAATGGTTGGGCCAGTTTTCTTGGATTGGCGTCCCCTTAAGGATGATGATGCAGCGAGGCAGCACACAACCCGATTTTTTTCGTTACTCCAGGCACTCACTGTGAGAGACCCAGAGATGGATGGGAGTCATTGGCAGATGATTAGAGTAGTGGGACATTCGGGGGAGGAGTGTCACATTGATCCTTTCAGTATCTCAGAGCAGGATGCCCCCAGATGGTGCCTCTGGCTTTGGGAGGGTAGGCCCTTGAAGGAGGTCCATTGGGATCCAAAAGAGTGGTTCTGGCCCTCTAGGGGCAGCCTTGCTGAGCAGGTGGACGAGGTCTCCTTCTTTTTCTACACCACACGGATTGACAGGAGGCTTCAGATGGACTCTTTGATGTGGACCCCTTCGAGGGAGATGCATTGGGTTACACAAAGAGTGCCCTGGGAGGTTCGTTCCAGGTTTTGGACGTGGTTATGGTCCAGTTTGCGGCCGAGGAAGATCTCCTATTTCTTTTGGCTGGCCGCCCACAGAGGCTTCCCATCAGCCCATGGTTAGAGCAGATGCAAGTGGAGGGGCAGTGTCATTGTTGCTCTGCTAGTTTTTAGGAGACGATCCCTCACTGCCTCTAGAGCTGTGGTAGCGTAGTGAGGATTTGGATGGGAGCCCTTAGGATTATGACTCGTATGCAAAGCCTTCAGAGGGACTACACATGGGGGATGGTGGCCTAGTTGACTGAGGGAGGACACGCGTTCTAGATTGATGAGATCTCCCCAGCTTACCGGATATGGGGTCAGAGCATTCAGAGGATAGAGCTCCATGAGGCGGTCCTATTGGTTCATAGAGAGAGCAATGAGGCACAATGAACAAATCTTTATTCATGAGTAGCTACATATATAGGCAATGGCCTCCATGTTGGTAGATCCGAGATCCACAATTATCTCCATGATTATCTCAATCAGTCACCTCCTATGATCACTCACACATCACACCAACCTGACATACCTAACTGCCAAGTCACTAGAATCTTCTAGCACACCTACACTCACACACTCCTTGCATAGGACTCCAAACCCATAGGCACACACACACACACATACATCAAATTTGTCCTTCATTCCCCCCCACAAATTGATGACCTCAACCCCAGCAGTAGTCTATGGGAAACTTCATGGCTTGCCCACCTCTAGTGGCAACACACATGATCCACAACCTGGTACTCACTCTAGTTGCATTAGCAGTAGACTCATTTGGGCATCCTCATCCCAACATGATCTCACTCTGACTTTGGTCTTTTGGTTTACAATTGGGAGATAGACAAGGACTATGTATGGAAATCCCCATGAGTCCTACAAGGTAAATATTAAGAAAAACAAGAAGAGAGATATAGGAAGCAACCAGGAGAGAGCAACAGTCTCCTCCACACTCAGCTCATATTCACCCCACACAATACTATTGAACACTACTAAAGTCACACCCATACATAGTAGATAAGAACTAACTATGGCTGAGTCAGTGTGGCTCACCTTATTCACCTACTCACACAACGAACAATAACTGAGAGCTTGATTCCCAACACTCCCCCTCAAGCTCAAGTAGGGAGCATAACACTAAGTAGCTCTCTAAAGTATGTAAACTTATCTCTACCCAATGACTTGGTAAAGATATCTGCAACGTGATCTTCAGTCTTCACATGTATGAGATCAATCTTCTTTGATAATACCATCTCTCTGATGAAATGGTAGTGTACCTCAATATGCTTAGTTCTAGCATGATAAACCGGATTACTTGCCAACTGCACACTACTCATGTTATCACAATAAAGTCTCACTGGTTTTTCCACATGCAGTCCCAAATCCTGCAAAAGCTTTTGAAGCCAAGCAATCTCACATGCAGCCAATGCTGCACCTATGTTCTCTACTTCTATACTAGACAATGCCACTGTGGGTTGTTTTTTACTACTCCAACTCACCACTGCACTACCAAGGTTGAATGCATAACATATGGTATACCCAGCTCACTATCCAAACTGTCACTACGTGACGAATCATAGCCACAATTTGATGGCCCAGGGACATCATTTTCAGTTTGCAAAAGCATCTCAACAACCTTGTCTTTCCCTTTTATCTCTCCCCCTCACTGACATAGGGGGGTTTCCGTTTTCCGAGCAAAAACCCTCGAGCGACGAGCGGACAAAAGGTGGGAGGGTCAAAAGATATAGGCTCATGTCATTTTTGGGGAGCCAAAAAATCCAAATTATATCGAGGAATATGTAAGTAAATATGAAATATTGATAAATAGATATAGATATAAATATACCTTTATATAATATACATATATAATGTCTAAGTGGTGACTTATTTTATGACTTCCAAAAATCCTTTCTTTTCCTTTCACCATTGGTTGGATCATGAAAGTTTGAGCAAATATCCTCTTTACAGTTCCTCAGGATGACCTAACAAAAATATATAATACCTTTTTAATAGACCCTCTAAGTGTATTTTGCCAAAGGAATATGGTTTAAAGAGCTTGCCCCAACCCTATTCCGCCGGCGAAATACCCTTGGAGAGCCTACGCAAAAGGGGTCATAACTTTTGCTCCTTAGCTCAGATTGAGGAGCTATAAAAAGGAAAAATGTTCAAAATCTCATGATCTATGCAATGGTAGGCTTAAAATTACATTTTTTATAGTTATAAAAGATAAAAATTAAAAAATTTCAAGATGTATATGAGAGTTGCAACTTCTCCCTAATTTATATTATGGTAGGAAGGAGTTAAGTAGAGACCACATTTCCTTAAAAGTACTTAGGTTTGGAGAATTGGGAATATTTTGAAAATACCTCCCTTGCCTTCCCATATTTGATAATGTATTAGAGATTAATTTATGATCAATTATAATGGCTTCAAGTATAAGGTTTCCAATATCTTTTTCCTACTCATCCAAGGATATGGTATACATTGTTATATGAGAGATTCAAATATGGGATTGCTAAAGATTAGGGAAACTCTTTTAAATTGATTGAATTACCATAATCCTCAAAATAGAGTATGGTTGGGAGGTATTTATAGGAGTTTCCAAAGTGTTCACTGTTTATTCATATATACAAGACAAACATGCTCTAAAGCAGTATATTTGAACTTTGGCAAGCCATCGACAATGCCTCTTTGCTGCATATTTTTCAGCCTCTGAATATTGATATGACCAATCCTTTTGTGCCAAATTTCCAAATCAGAGACAACATCCGTACCATGGGTAAACATGGCAGCCTTTAGTTCCGGCATGCCTGAATCTAAAGTAAACATTCTTCCTTGCCTTTTCCCTTTCGCAATCAACTTGCAGCCATTACCAAACTCCTCAATGAAGCATCCATCCTTATTAAACCGAACTTGCAAGTTTTGCTCAACCATTTGTCCAACAGACAACAAGTTCTTGGTGATCGAAGGCACGTGCAACACTCCACGCAACTTCTTGGTTTGACCATCACGCATCACCAGAGGCACAACACCCTTGTGTGTAATGTCATGTTGTGTATCATCTCCTATGCAAACATAACCATGCACAGCAGGAGTCATCTACCACTCTCCATGTGGTGTCATGTGATTAGATGCTCCTAAATCAATATACCATATATCATCCAAGCCACCATCAGTAGGCTTATGATCCTACACATGCATCATAGCCAAAATAGCTGATCTGAGGATGTCTCATGCGCATGACTAGAAGAGGCAAAATGACCATGCTGATTTGCCTTTCCTATTTGATTTGCTTGCTTCTTGAAACAGTCTCTGGCAATATGGCCAACCTTGCCACACAACATAAAACTAGGAGATAGGGCTAATGCCTCTCTTGGATGAAAGTCTCATCATTGATAGAGGTCTTTGCAGCATCTTGGTCTGGTTCTTTCTTCCTGGACTTCATAGTTTCCAAGAGCACAAATATATCAATGTTGATGTAACTCTTTTTCTCTTTGTCCTTCATCTTGTCCTTCATGGCAGCTTCTTCAATGTTGATATTTTCATCAATGTACATCTTGACATTTGCCAATTGAGTTTGAAACAATAACATTGTCACAATCCTTTGCATCAATATGATCATCTTTGGCTTGCTTGAAGTTCATCACATGATACTCATAAATAAGCATCATAGCATTCATACTTTGAAGGAAATCAACCACTACTTCATCTTGAGTGAGTTCCAAATGTAGCACCAAAATCCATAATGCATATATATCACTTTGTATCTTCAAATCAAAGTAATTAGTAGCCATGGCAATGGAATAAAACACCAAAGATGGGTATTTTTACCAAAATACCAGCATCAACTGAGAGATAACTGATTGAAACTGAAAATTTTCAGTTCCTTTAACATCCTCAAGCAACATTAGCACTTAGTGTAGCATCAACTTCAAGAATTGTCTAGAAATGCTTGCTGAAAACGTAGGAACCTTGGAGGATTGCTACCTCACTCCACATAGCACCAAGCAGAGGGCATTTGCTGCACAATCAAAGGTTGGAAGTAGAAAACTTAGTGCAAGTCTCAGACCAAATGAAGCTTCACACCACGAGGGGTAGCAGCATCTTCTCCAACTCCAAAAACCATGTCTTCTTCAAAACCCGACTGGTTTTTCTCTAGTTTCTCCTCATTCCCTTAACCATTTGCCCTCAGCCTCAGATTTCACCAGCAGGTAGCCCATAGAGTCGCCTAAGTGTACCTTAGACCATTTTGGGAATGGAGGCTCCAGCAAGTTGAATTGACAGAAATGGCATAGGATGGGAGCGAGTCTCAGCACAGGTTGTAGAAGCAATATTCCTTCAATTCCTCTCAGGTGGAAGTGCGCCCGACTAGGGGAATCTACAGCTGAAAGGGTAGGAGCAATGGTGGCTTATAGGAGGAGAATAGGGTTAAGGCAATTCATGAGAGGAAGGTGGAAGAAAACTCCATTTGGGGAAGAAGAGAGAATCTAGAGGGAATCTTCAAAGAATCTTGTGGATTCTCTTTTTAGGCACTAGGATTCTCAGCAAGCTCTGATACCACACGTTGGTTCATAGAGAGAGCAATGAGGCACAATGAACAAATCTTCATTCATGAGTGGTTACATATATAGGCAACTGCCTCCATGTTGGTAGATCCTAGATCCACAATTATCTCCATGATTATCTTAATCAGTCACCTCCTATGATCACTCACACATCACACCAACTTGACATACCTAACTGCCAAGTCACTAGAACCTGCTAGCACACCTACACTCACACACTCCTTGCATAGGACTACAAACCCATAGGCGCACACACACACATACATCAATTTTGTCCTTCAGGTCCCCCCTGAAAGTCTCATTCCTGCTCCTCCGGAGGACAACGTATGGGAGGTATTAGCTAGTACTACTGCGTGGAACATTTGGGTTGCTTGTTGCATTCTGGTGATGGGTGAGCATCCGGTTCCACCCTCGACTACCTTGGTCGCCATCTGGCAGGATATCATCTACACTCTCCACTCCCCGTGGGAGCGTGGGACCCCAGGCTATAGGGCGACTATCTCGAGGCGCGGTCGATTCTGCAAGGCTTGGCTTGCATGAGTTGTTTACACTTTCACTCCACGAGGGATTCGTTAGTTGTATAGTCCCCCCACCTAGCTATTAGCCCTAGTAGTCATGAAGAAGGTGGTTAACGAGAACCAAACCGATTGGGACTAGAAGTTGTATTTTGCCTTGTGGGCCTTCATAACATCATAAAAGGTCACTACCAATTACCCTTTCAAGGTGCTTTATGGGATCGAGCCCATCATGTCTATGGAGTTTTTAGTTCCAAGCCCTAGGATTATAATTTTTGAATGCCTAAGCCCCAAAGCATCTCTTGCCAATCGGATAGATCAGCTCTAGCAAGTCAGTGAAGATAGGTAAATTGCCTTGTATGTCTTTGACCTAGTATTGCGGCGCTGAAAGAAGTTGGTCAACCATCATGCCAAGATCTGGATTTTCAAAAGGATGAAAAGTTACTGATCTCGTCTCGACTTGGACCTCACCTTAGAAATTTGAAGCTTCGGTGGGCCAGGATGCATTGGGTCGTTAAGAGGTTTTATGATGGCACATTTTTATTGGGCACGTTGCAGGGCAAAAAATTGAAGAAGCCAGTTAATGGATTTCACCTTAGGCCCTATGCTGGCCCCATGCCACCATTCCTTTTTCATGATGAGCACTATGAGCCTCTAACTATTAGCTTGGGACGTGTGGACATAGTGTGGTTGGATGATGGCGCACATTACCTAGACCCTAAGAATATCCTGATCTGGCCTTTGCCATACTCATGTGGTGCAAATTCTGAAAAATAGTGATTATGTAGATGCGTGCATGTAGATATCAGAAAGTTTACGTCCCCTTCATATCCTTACCAGTTTCCATTTCCCTCTTCTTGTTTATATGGATGTGCTCTTGCTTGCTCGCTTTCGCCATATCATTCGGTGCCTTGCTACAATGACAATGGTGCATGACAAGATGCTCACTCCCTTCAATGCCAAGCCCACAAAAATCTAGAACTGGCTAATTAAGGCATGCTTGGGCAATGCAACAATAATTCCCTAGCTTCTTATCCACGTGCATCCTAAAGGTGATAGCATTATGGCCCAATTTAGCTCCACTGCAATGCTATTTTGGGTGGCCAATGGCGAGTACTTTTTTTCTGATGAGCTGGTGAGCACATAGTTTCACCTCCCCATGGATAGCACGAAACAGGTTCATCTTGTAAAGACCATCAGGATAGAAGTGCTATTAGCAAGAAGTAGACCAAGGAGTTTTTGCTTAGTGCTATGGGGGCCAAGGCATTTATCCAATGCTATCACTTCATCTTAGAGCTTGCATGGCTCCAAAACAAGATGGTCAATGTCTCAGTGCGCGGTGGCAACAGGGTGGCTGCTCTAGGCCGAGAATGAGGAGAAGCTAGCTTATGCGCCACTGGTATTGGGCAGGCTCTGCCATGAGAGGTGAAGAGGATGCATAACAATGACAACTCGTGCACTAGGCTAGGGCAATGTTTCTCAATGCTTTTTGGTTCCAAGGAGTTACAAACCACCCTAGGCATCAACTCTTGACCTAGACAAACCTGTTGGCGATCGGCATAGGGACGGCCATGGGAGCAAGCTCCTCCACTCTCCTGAAGAAGAATGGCTAGGGCTAAAGCCCAAGCAGGTTCTCTTCGAAGATTTGGACAATACGGAAAGAGGCAGATAACTCTAGCCGAGCCATGATGAACCATTTGGAGCCCATCACCTCCTTTGCCCTGCTACATTGGACTTCTAGTCCCCTTACACCTCTTGTCTCTCAGTTCATTTTAAACTTGTCGAGGTTCACTGCCGTTTTGCCTAGTATAGTGCCCTTGAACCCCTTACCACTCCCATCCATTTTTGGCCTCGACATCCAGAGTTCCTCCAATTCTTACCGCAAGCCTTCCTCTACCCATCTTCCTACCGGTTTTCATTTTTGTGGTTCCCTCACCCCTGTGACCACCATCCTTAGTTGTTGGCACCCCTGTCAAGTTTTTCTAACATACTGCCCAATTTTTTCAAGCAAAAGGCCGTGTTAGAGGCCTTGGCACCCTCCAAGAAAAAGAAATTAGAGATGGAGGTGCATTCTGGGTTGGAAATTATGGTCCCAATTTCATGTTTGATTGATCCCTCCCAGAGGTCTTGGCTACCCACAGAACAAATCGGATTGGTTGGTAGCTAGGTGGTGTGTGGTATTTGGCCAGTTTCCTAGAGGCGTACATCCCCCAAAATTGAGCGTCTTCAACGGCAAGTGGTAGAGCTACTCTCCACTCTACAAACAACAATGAGGGAGACAACAAATCAACAAGAGTAGACGAAAGAGTGCATTGAGTAGCTTAGCTCATAAGTCGCCAGTCTCCACATTGTGCAGGCAACCACTAACCCCTAGCATCTAAAAATGTTGGACCACCTTAGAATCCAACATGAGTCCTCTGGCATGGCTACTTCTCAAAGCTCAATTGAGGACAATCACTAATTCAATGGACACCCCATATCCAGCTGGATGTGAATGAGTTTCAAGAGCTCACATGGATATTAAACAGTACAAGGCAACATTACAGTAAGCAATTGTTTAATCATCTAGTGCTATTGCAAATATATGGCGGTGCTACAAAATGACAAGCCAAATCCAGGTAGCGAAGTGGGTAGTGTTCCTGAGGGATTCAGAAGGAATAACTTATGATATCACGTGAGTGTACAATAGGGTTTTTTTTGAAGATGAGGCATAAGCTTATACATTAGGGGTGGGGCCCCTTTAATTTTTTTGAATCTTAAATTTAAGTTAGGGGGGGACATGCCGTTGTTGAGGAGGGGGGTTTTTAGGAGAACTAAACTTTTTAAACTTAAACATAAAAAGTATACACACATACACATTTGATTAGTCACAATCGCTCATGTAGAAAGGGTAGGAATGAACTAAGCCTAAACTATGGCTAGTTTTAGCCATGGCAGAGAAAAACAACTTGGATATTTGTGCAAACAAGTCTAAATATGTACAAGGTTTTAAAAACTACTTGTGCACATTTCTATTATCAAATAAGATGAATCAATATCAAGGGGATGCGATTTCAATTTTCTTATGGTCTACTCTAAGTGCTTGAGAAAAAGGAAAGGGGGGACATAGTAGAGTTTTGGTGGTATCCTTATAAGCTTAAATAGGGGTGTTTTATCATCCTACAATGATCATATATAGGGGGTTTTCTTGAACTTCATGCACGCAGGTGACATTACCTTAGGGTAGTGTGGCATCACCTTCCCCGAAATAGTAGGGCACATCCACTGAGTCTCTAGTGGAGAGAGATTGTTGTGCTCTAGAAAAATTGGGACGTGTCCAGGGAAGAGCTCAAAGCAACACATCTACATTATAGGATAGAAAGCAAAGAGTGGGATAGGAATTTCGCCTGGAGATCTAGACCCTCAATACAATGTGTGTGTAATGGAGAAGGCACCAAGACTTGGCTTTGGAAAACCTCGACCCTAACACTTTAATAGCTACGAGATGCTACCTTCCACCCCACCTCCACCCCAACTAGTGGTCGTTCTGACCCTCTGATGCCCCCATAACCTGCGGGTGAGGTCAAAATGTATCCACTATGAACCGAGTTCTCTTGGCAGAGGAGAAGGCCAAGATGCACACTGAGATTGAAGACTTACAAATGGGAAACTTCAAGCTCAATCGGTATTGCAACTCCTCTAATTTGAATTTAGCAAATACATAGCATCGCCTGGTGTTCCACAATCAAGATTTCATGGATGAATGTCTGGATGCTCAGCAACACGGGCCTAAATGGTGGCCCAAGCCTAGCTCTCGCAGTTGTGGTGGTACCCCAAACTCTCCATCCTTGTGCAGGTTCATACAACCATGCAGCTCTTCCTTGACTACTTCCTCCACCCTTACCCATTCCCCAAGCTCTCCCTATGACCACATAAGTCCCCAATGATGACAGTGAAAAGGTTGACGATGGATGAAGCCTTCTGGCCTAATGGAAGGTGTTGTAAGCAAGTCTTTGGTGGTCCAATAGTAGATAACATGTTTCTACTTTCAACCTTTGTGTTGAGAAGTAGGTTTAGACTATTATCTCAGCCTACTTTCAACCTTTGTCTTGGAGAAGTAGGGTTAGACTATTGGGCACTCCCTTTTAAGTTCAGCATCATTAGCTTGTCCTGAGGAAGCCATCTCATACGCCAGCAGTTTGCACCCAGTTGGTTGATTTAGGTGGCATGCCTTCTCACTTTTTGCCCCATCTTACAGGTAGTTTGGGGAAAGACATCAGCTCCTCAGCCTCCTAGACTTTAGCACTAAGGAGCTACAAAATTTCAACATTGGAGTTTTTAGTGCATACTGTCTCTCATAATTTAGGAAAACACCTCCCAACCTCGAGCACCTACAAAACTCATTTGCAGCATCATTCAAGTGATTTCCACCTTAGTCTTAGCATCATTTAGGTCCTTCACAATTTCTTATCCCTTGTAGTGGTTCTAAATTGATTTCTGGTTTCTCACCATGCCTTGTAGGAGTTTCATTTGTCCCTAGGGAGTGCCTTAGTGTTCTAGGTCAACTATGCATATTACTTTCAAGCATCTGATTCCTCACCATGCCTTGTAGGAGTTTGCCGAGTTTCATCTATCCCTAGGGAGTGCCATAGTGTTATAGTTTCTACTCATCCCATCTGCGGTATGCCTAACTCCGGTTATAGCGTCATCTAACCTCCTATTGGAGATCTCACCTGACATGCCTTTAACGCCACACTGCCATCAATTTAGCTAGATGGGTATGTTAACCATTGCCCCATGTGTGTGGATGTTGATCTAGTATTAGGCATCATCAAATCCACAATCAATCTGTGTCTGTCAAAGTTATGATCTTTTCCAAAGCATCAGCACATCAACAAATCTTTGCTCAGTGCCTTACCTCATCTCCTAGAGCTCTGTGGTCATTATAGATGGCTATGAGATTCTAATTTCCAGATTAGATAGTTGGTTTTGTCAAGATTCCTAGACTCTCTAAAGTTTGGAATGAGTGTTGGGATCCCATGGTTTGATGTAGGTGAGCCAAGTTGCAAGCCTCGCAAGCACACCCAAATGTGAGAGCTTTTTCCTTCTCCACAAAGACTCCATGCTTCAAGTCAAAGAAGGTTCTTGGTATTCACTCTCCTAGGCTTCAAAAGTCATGAGCAAGGCTATCAACCTTTGGCTCTAATTCCATGCTAGAAAGTTACAGTTTGGTTGCTTGCTTAAGGACGATACTACTCTTCCATGAGATATTCACCCTAGGATTACAAGATACTAATGTGAAACACAACTCCAAAACATGCTCTTTACTTAAAATGTAAGAGGTAAATTCAAATCTAAAAGAGTAGCCATATGTATACATCTAGATAGGTTAATCACTTGGCATTATCACAAACATGGATGATTGTTGGAGAGAAGGCTTACTTAAAGGATAGATTGCACCATTGTAAAGATTACCAATTATCATAGTATTCAATACTTAAATTTGATCATAACTCAATTGTCTCGGGCATTGCATAATGAACTCTGTGATGGAATGAGCATTATATCTTTTTAGTATACAACTGGCATTTCTATTTTTATTATCTATTCTTTTCAGTCTTTCTCTTTTGTTTTTTGTCTATTTCAGGTTCCAACGTAATTTGGATGTGTACTTCGTACTCCTCTCTGTTGTAGGCATCTCAAAGAAAGAATCACCTTATTTCTTGTCCTTTAGAATCTCTAGGTTGTTGAAGTCACCTCCAACAATCTAAGAATCAATGTCTAGAAGGTACTATGTCAACAATCACCTCCAAAAACTAGGCAGTGCTATCTATAGGAAAGTACACACATGTTCAAGATCCCAATCTTGGACTCGCCCATTGAAAGACCCATTCAAACTGCTTGGTTTGTGATAATCTTTCCCTAATCGAAGACCTCTGGGGCCACTTCATGAGAAATTGAAATGCATACACCTTTGAACTCTCCCTAGGAATAGATGGTGATGATAATTGATGTCTTCTCCTAAAAACATATGCTTTGATATTTTTATCAAAAGTAAGTCCACTATCCTACCACTACCCTATGAAACTTCTAGAAAAGTATTAGATGTGGTAGACCACTACATGATCATGAAGCCCATGCACATTCCAACTCACCATGGTCCAACTCATGGGGAGCAAGATGGAGAGAACAAAGCTCAGCTATGAGTGGGAGCCTCCACCACGACCTTTGACTTCTATGACTTTGAAAGGGGCTTCGAAGAAGAGTAGTATATATTTGTGCATCGACACACCAAGGGCATGACAGGCTCTAAGACAACCTTTTGTGCCCAGTGCATCATGAAGAAGACATTAGTCCCAAAACTTTCAATGCAATACTGAAGCATCTAGTAAGTTGGGTATGTGAGCTCCACCTCTGGCTCTAAATGGATCACTAATACTACCATGTTTGCTCCCAGCCTCTCTGCAGTAAAGCTAAGTTGGAAGATAGATGAAGCACCATAGATGAGCCATAAATTTATCCTCTGTGGACCTATCCACTGCTTCATCATGTGGTACATCTACTCTCCCATTATACAATCAAGTAGAGATGGGGTCCACTGCTCCTCTCCTATGGAGGGAAAATGGAAGCCCCAAGAAATACAGGTATGGGAACCAATCGCACTAATGGATCTACCTTTTTGGGGCTATAAGATCAACGCTGTCATATCTAGAGTCAGGGGGTATACATAAAAAATATCTAGATAGTTCCAAGGTCCAAGGATCTAAAACTCACTTGGCAGGGGCTTCCCTAGATGAGGAGGCCTAAGGTCTTGAAGCTGAGAGAACAAGTCTCCTTTCCCTATCCCCAAGGAGATTGTATCTTGGGGGGTGCTAGGCTGAGGGTGAAAGGAGGAAGCCAAAGCCTAGAAGGGTGGGGGGAAGAAGGCCTCCCCCTTTCTCGAAGGTTATGGATCAATATTAGGCCTAGAGGAAGAGTGTAGGGTGTAAGGAGATGAAGAAGCAGATGGTCCTGTTATAGAGGGAGGAGAGGAAGATGGCAAAGAGATAGAGTGGGGTGTGTAGAGATGGTAGCTATAGCAGTGGGGACATGCAGAGGGGCGATGGAGAGGGAGAAGGAAGGAAAGAGGGAGGAGGTGGAGGGGAAGATCAGGAGGGAGTGAGGGTGGATGGGAGGGGCATCAACCGCTAAAGTAATGGGAGATCCAGTGCCTTGCTTATTGTGCAAGCACCTTATAGATCTAAACCCCTATCCCTACATGCATGGGAGAGAGAGCAAGGGGGACAATGGTTGCCAAAAACAACGAGAGCTTCTGGCTCCTACTAGTGTGCGATTTGATCCAGACATCTATTATCAAGGGATTTGGTGGAAGGTCAAAGAAAATATCCTCCTCTAACATCTTGGAGAGACCTAACGAGGCACTTCTTGATTTCTCTCCTTGAACATGGGAAGCTACCTTACACTCTGGTCATGCCTTCTCTTTGAATCTAGAATGCTCCTATGATTCTTTGTGTCCTAGTGGTATTAGGTGATCTTATGAATAAGAAAAACCCCTCTTCCATAGATGGTAACCTCTTGGATATGATCACCTTCTAGTGCTAGGCTCGCCTATAGCCAATCTTCAGGGTGTGAACCTTACAATTTTGCCCACTACTACCTTATCCTTGAGAGACTAAACTCCTAACTTCACCTACTATTTGTCCTAGAGAAAAAGTAAAACCTTGATGGCTAGGAGAGTTGAAGGTGCTTCTACTAGAGCTCTTCTTCTTGAACGAAATTCAGTACCCAAGTTTTCTTTCTCCAAGGATCAAACAAGAATCCCAACATTGAGAGAAGAGGAGGAGCACTGAGAAAAAGAGAGAAGAAGGGGATAGCCAATAGGTTAATTAGGGGGCTTCTTTAAGGTTGAGGTACTAGCCAAAAAACTCCAAAAGAAAAAACAGAGAGGAGACTGAAACAAGTTGACACACAGTCCCAAGCCAAGATTAAAAGCTAAGAAAGAGAGCAAGGTCCCAGGACTAGTGTAGTACCCTAAGGATAGCCAAAGAACATGCTCCAATCTCGAGCATAAGACTAGGAGAGCGATATCTGAAAAGGAACTAGGGCTAGGCATGGGATATTGGACTCCCTAAAGAGTGTGAGGGGGGGGCGCGGCGAGGGTGGAGGGCACTGAGAAAAAGAGAGAAGAAGGGGATAGCTAATAGGTTAAGTAGGGGGCTTCTTAAAAGTTGAGGGACTAGCCAAAAAAGAATGAAAAAAGAACAAAGAGAAGAGACCAAGACAAGATGACACATAGTCCCAAACCAAGGTTAAAAGTTGAGAAAGAGAGCAAGGTCCCAGGACTAGTGTAGTACCCCAAGGACAGCCAAAGAACATGCTCCAATCGAGCATACGACTAGGGGAGCAATATCTAAAAAGGAACTAGGGCTAGGCAAGGGATCTTCAACTCCCTAAAGAGTGTCCAATCTATTGAGAAGTATTACCAATGGTTTTTTGTGTAGTGAACATATTGAGAGCACATTTGTGCTAAAACGAATGAACACTAGTTGGTTTATGGGAGTAACTTATTTTCATGATTAGTGGAAGAGATCCTTGGAGAGGCACGGAGTTCACCAGGCTCCCTGGTAGGCTCCTCTTATCTTTGGGGTAGAGGAAGCATGGTGACTTATTGGATTACCTTCACAAGTTTTACGTTGGGGATTAGATGACACAAAGAGATAGCTACACGAGCATTCTTACAGCAAGCAAATAGGATGACCAGATAGTTCCTCTAGACCATTGGGCTAGAATCAACTAGGACACAAGCTTCAATAGTTTCAAGATGCATAGAGGCAGATGCACACGGACTCCACATGGACCCTCAAGAGATTCTTGAGATGACCACAGACTTCTATCGGAGGAGTCTCCCTTGGTCCTTGTAGCCCAAGAGGTAGTGTGGAATCAGGTTTTGACAATGGTCCCATTGAGCTTGAGTAGCCAGTTAGAGGCACTTTTCATGATCAAAAGCTCTAGGAGGCCCTTGAAGGCCCTCCCACCTCAAAAGTACCCCATGGATGATGGTTGGCCTTCTTTTGAAGCTTTTTTGAGCCCCACTAGCTGACTTGTCAAGAGATTTTTGCCTCAAGATTACTTCCTTAGTCCTTGAGTTAGGGACTGATTTGATTGATCTTGAAGGGGGATAGGTTAGACATTCGCTAGTGGACAAGGTATCTCTTGAGATGATCTGTTTGATGAAAAGTTTGGGCAAGCTACATGCTATTATGACTTTGACTAGCTACATAAAGGATAGACTATCATTTAGTTAAAGGCATTAGCATGATGCAACTAAAGAGTGGATATGTAAAAAATGAGAAATCTTTAATGACTTTCCCCTTGGCTCAAGCCAAGATAGTCGATAGGATGGGGGAGCATCCTCAGGTCAATTATAAATGTTCCAACACAAGTTGCATCTCATGAACATCAAAACCAAGGAACCTGTACATCCATTAGATAAATCACTACAATGAGCAAAGATGCTTGTGCATGAGGTTGAAGGCATTATCAATAAGGAATGAAGCTTAGAGAATGAGAAACTATGTATAGATGTTGCATAGAATAGGCTAGAGAATTTGTTACCTTCTCAAAGGTATTGCAATCCACATAATGGTTACATGCCATGAAGGTGCATAATCTCATTCCAAAGCATGATACATGGGATTTACTTATGCTACTAAAGAAAGAATAGTGCCATTGGATTCAAACGAGTCTACAAAATCGAGCTCAGGAAAGTAGAAAAATATAAAACAACATTAGTTGAAAGGGTCTATATAGCAAGAAGGCATACACTTTGATAAGACTTTTGTACTCATTAGATATAAGAAGACTATCTTATTGCTTTTATGGCTTGCTTACAAGAAAAGTTTTCAATTGCATAGAATTGATGTTACATTTTCATTCTTGAATGGATATACAAAAGAGGAGATATACATAAAGAAGATATACATATGCAAACTCAAGGAATCTCAATGTGGTTTCAAATAAGGTTGAAAGGCTTAGTTCAACAAAGAGACATTTACTTTAAATAATAAGGGGTTTTTAGGAGTGAACAAGATGTTGTCAGAATTATAGCACCTTTATGTGGATGACCTCACTATTGCATGCAATTAGAACAAGATGATATAACTTGTGAAATCCAATCTATGCAAATAGTTTGAAATGCATTTATTTTAAATAATAAGGGTTTTTTAGGAGTGAACAATATGTTGTCAGAATTATAGCAGCTTTATGTGGACGACCTCACTATTGCATGCAACAAAACAAGATGATAAAACATGTGAAATCCAATCTATGCAAATAGTTTGAAATGCACGTTTAGGATTCATAAAACACATGTTGGATGTTGAGGTAAAAAACCATGGATCACTCTTTTTTGAGTCAGACAATGTACATTGATTGTACCTTGTCATTCAAATTTGCATGTCCATTGAGACCAGTATGCATGTATGGATCCCAAATTATATTGGCGAGCAATTGGGAGGCTAACATAGTTGATGATAACAACATAACTTGAAATACGTTAAGTATTTGGACTTGTGAGCTAGTTTATGGAAAAACATATGTATCCACTATTGAATGGGATAAAGATGATATTCTATCACAAGTTGTCATATCTCAAAGAGAGCTAGTCCTTGGACCCTTGGCTTGTTAACATCTATGATGCAAGTACAAATAGTGATTTCGAATGGAACATAGTTCTAGGATAAAAATTTATGCCAAATTATCACAGTGTATCAAGACAAGCCATTGTGGCATTGCCTTAAAACAAAGCTTAATACATTTCTTTCGCCAAGTGTGCACATAATGCCATATGACTACTATGATGGCTCTTGGAGATGTTGGTGTTTTATTGAATGTTACAGATCTATATACATGGTGACATGGTTTAGGCCTTACAAGACTTAAGTCAAAAAATGAATAGTTCTTATGAACTTAAAGGGATGGGCTATAAATGTACTTGTATAATGTATTGTGTTCACAACTTGTAATGTAGAAGGTTTTATGAAGAAATTTGTTGTGTGTACCTTTTACATGGAATCTTTTTTTATTCAATTATTTTAGAAGTTTATCTTTAATGAGTTTTGAAAACCCTAGCTTTCCATAGGACCAACTGAAGGCATACAGACATACATACATATGCATATATATATATATATATATATATATATATATATATGGTATATTTGTATCCATGCTTGTATCTATTTTGTATACATATGTTCAAAACATAAACTTAAAGACATACAACATATACATATGTAGATACGTGTATGCAATGTTGAGAGTGCTCTCAACGGAAGCAGAATGGAAGAGGGTGAGAGAGAGGGAGAGCCAAAAGAGAGCCACACAAGTTTTGGTGGGTGCAAAACACCCTAATCTTCTATGTCATCCATATATACATATATGTGTGTTTGAATATTTTACATAATCGGGGTTAAGGCACAGTGGCCTTTAACTCCCACAACCTCCCACTTAAAGGCCAATTTGCCTTTAAGGGAGAATAGCTAGTGAGCATATTATCGAATGCCCATCAACACACGACAATACTCAAACCACTGACTAGCTAGACACTTTGTCAGCATATCTATAAGGTTATCATCTGTGTGAACGTTGACAAGCTCTATGCGCTTGTTCTTAAGTACCTCCCTGATGAAATGGTACTTGACCTCGATGTGTTTTGCCTTGGCATGAAAGATCAGATTTTGTGCTAGCTGAATAGCACTCATGGAATCACTATGCAATGTCGATACACCTGTATGAGTCCCCAAATCTCCCAGTAGCCAATCAAGCCATATAGCCTCCTTGCAACCCTCTGTGGCTGCAACATACTCAGACTCTGTGATAGACAAAGCAACACACTTCTATGCACGTGACATCCACGACACTGCACCACCTACAAAGGTGAATACATAACCAAAAGTGGATCTCTTGCTATCCACATGCCTTGCATAGTCTAGATCTGTGTATCCAACTACACACATCTCTCCTCTACCAAAACAGATGCACATCTCCTTGGTACCCTTCATGTATCTCATGATGCAATTAATTGCCTCCCAATTCCACTTTCCTAGGTTAGCCATATACTGGCTAACAAATCCCACTGCAAATGCAATGTCCGACCTAGTAGCTATCATAGCATACATAAGACTCCCAACTGCTGATGCATAAATAACCTTGGCCATCATGACCCTCTCTTCATCTGATTTGGGACTATCTGCCTGACTAAATTTCACATATGGAGGTAGTGGAGTACTTACAGCCTCCCCCCCCTCTATATTGAAATACTACAATACTTTTGTAATATACTCCTTCTGTGAAAGTCAAAGGAGTTTCCTACTCTAGTCACGCATGATGCGCATACCAAGAATATGACTTGCAGGTCCCAAATCCTTCATGTCAAAGGCCTCATGCAACTTGACCTTCAATGCATCTAGCTCATAAGTGTTCTTGCTAGCTAATAGCATATCATCCACATAAAGTGCCAGAGTATCAAGCTGTTATTCTTAGCCTTTTTAGTATAGAGGCTTCTTCTGAAACCCTGGGACTAAATGAAAGCATCAAAATTCTGATACCATTCTCTAGGCGCTTGCTTAAGGCTGTAAGGACTCTTTTTCAGCTTGCAAACCAAATGCTCTTTGACCTTTTCTTCAAACCCCTCTGGCTGTACCATGTAAATTTCCTCATGTAGATCCCCATGCAAGAAAGCGGTCTTGAAATCCATCTACATAAGCTCCATATCCTCTACTGTCACAAGTCTAAGTACACATCTAAGTGTGGTAATCTTCACAAATGGAGAGAAGATCCCATCAAATTCCATACCCTTCTCTTGCTTGAACCCTTTAACAACCAAATGGGCCTTGTACGTAGGCACGTCATCACCTGTGACCTTCATCTTGTAGACCCATTTACTTGGCAATGCTTTCTTTCCATGTGGCAAAGAAACCAAGTCCCAAGTCTTATTTTTCATGAGTGAATTCATTGCTGCTCGGTTATTGCAACAACATGATTAGACACCCTTGATACATGTAAGGGATACAGAGTCCCACAATTGGCACCCTTGGCCAAAAGCATAGAGCCCTTCGAAATTTTCAACTCCCAAAACCAAAGATGGTCTGAAAATTAATGTCATCTAGCTGACCCGATGAAATGAGACTCTTGGTCAACTTAGGCACATGTCTCACATTTTTAAAGAAAAATGCAGACCCATTTGCAAAAGAAAAATTTATATCACCTACTCCCACTATGTCACATGCATAGTTATTTCCAAGATGATGTGTTTCCATAGTCATAAGTGGAGAACCATTCCCTATGGGGAGTAACATGGGCTGAAGCACCAGAATCCAAAATCCAATCTTAGGAATATGCATCATCTGAAGTGGTAAGAAACTCTACAGATAGACTACACAAGAGAATGCCTATCATCAGTGATTGCATTGATCTCCTCAATCTTCACTTTTCCTTTTTCCTCCCTTGGACTCTCTTCCTTCTTATTTGCATTATTTTTTATATCCTTTTGCTATCTTTTCAGCTTGTAGCAATCCTTTTTCATGTGGCCCTTCTTGCCACAATGGTAATACTCAATGTTGCGTGCCCTGGATTTGTAACAAGACTTCTCTCTTTCTTGGGACTTCCCCATGAATTGTGATCTACCTCTTTGTACATTCAAGACTGCATCCTGCTTGTTGCCATCCATAGACTTCTGTCTAATCTCCTCGGCCAACAAGCTACCCACAACATCATCAAATTTTAGTACTCCACTAGGTGCAAAGTTACTGAAATCTGTACGGAAGGTATCCCGTGAGGATAGAAATGAACATAACAAGAATATTGCCTTAGTCTTTGCATCAAAATTCAGCTTCTGAGCTTGAAGCTGGCTGAAAATAATATTGAATTCATTCAAGTGAGAAGAAATGGAAACCCCTTTCTTCATCTACAACTCACATAACCTCTTCATGAGGTAAACTTTATTAGAAGTAGTTTCCTTCTCATAAGTGACACATAATTTCTTCCACAAATCTTCTATAATCCGCTCATTTACTATTGTGAAATAAATTCACTCTACAAGATGAAGTCTAACAATGCATCCAACTTATTTCAATCATCCTTAGACATAGCTGCAGGCCTAGCTGCAATCCTTTCCAAGGGTTTAATCTTCTTCTTTTGAATAAGCACATCCCTTATCTGTTCTTTCCATAGAGGAAAGTTTGTCCACGAAGGGCATGGGTGTATCCTATGCGTCAGAAAGATGATGTGTTTCAGACTTTCAAGATATGGCTGAAAAACTCCTTTTCAGATATGAAAGAGGATGCCATGATGCAAATAAAGCAAAATCCCAAATGCTAGTACCTACAAGAAGGAATCACACCAAATACCAGGTGCACCCAAATATGTCTACCACAATGGAGGGTAATATCACCAAAAACTCAAAGCTCAAAGTATCAAAATGCAGCTGACTCATGTGCATCTACTATGCATCCATATAAGCAAATATGGCCCAAAAGAAAATTTCAACTTATAATGACAAAACAATATGCCAATAAGAGCCAAATGCCTCAAGTATAAGCACCGTCCATGGGCATAAGCATCAATAATGTCTTATCCAAGAGAGCATATCACTATCAATGAATCAACTGTAATGTGTCAAAGCTATCCCTCAGCATAAAATAGTATATGTGTGCTAAACGTTCATCAATAAAGCATCCCACAAGAAAATCTGGGCCTATCAGCACATCCAACAAGGATTGCAATGCATCCAAATATCATGTAGAGCATCCACTGCAACCCAATGCAAACAACGAATGAGCGCACATGGCTCAGACTGCAACCAAAGTGATCTACATAAGATATTATAAAAAATCATGACCCCATGGCAATGACCGCTACTGAAAATAGGACCCGAGATGCGTGCCTCAAAACATGAGTGTCGCTGCATAATCGAACTCAGCACTTGACAATCTACAAAATCTCTCTCTTGTGCTGGAACTCCAAAATCCTAAATGATAAATGGAAAACGAGGAGCCAACCCTTGCAAAGGACCTATAAATGAAACCTTAGAAGCCTAAGGTTCATTAAAAAAATACCACGTGTCAAAAAATCAAAGGTTTGAAACTTTGAATGGATTTTTGATAGAGAAACAGACGAGTCAATGTTTCAGAGAGACAGAACTTCTCCAAATCTCTAGGAATCATGCAAGAGCTGACAGATAAGGGTTTTCAAGCCTCTGGAATGCAATGGAATAGACAGTCTTAGAAACCGTGGTCCCAATCACTCAGTCCAACACATGGATTGAAAAACATTTTAGCAGACCAATCTCTTTGTAAACATCAGCGGAGTGCGAATGATGAGCAACATAGAAGTTTTAGGACCTTCTGAGGAGCTTCTGAGTCCACCGAAACTGATAAGTCTACGAATGGTTGCTTTAAAATTGAGTTTCAACACATTGGCAGAAAAACGTTGAAGCAGAGAAAGTGAGTCAGAAATCCAATGAAACAATCCCAAATTCAAGAATGAAGGGGTTTTCAAACTCTCGAAGTGAAATGGACACTAAAGCAAATAATGGTTGCCTCTACAAGTCATTCTAGAGTCTTAATCGTCGAAAGGAATAGAGGAATCATAAAAAACCTACAGGCTTGCAAAAGCCCCCACTCAGAGACTTTCAAAAACCACTTGCAGGCTTCTACAACCTGGGCAGCTCAAACAAGCATGCACATGCTTGCTTTGAGCTACATCACCAAACTCTAGGCTCCACCCACAAGCATCAGTTAGACCACCCGTGCTCTGATACCAATTGAGAGTGCTCTCAACAGAAGTGGAATGGAAAAGGGTGAGAGAGAGGGAGAGCTAGAAGAGAGCCATACAAGTTTTGGTGGGTGTAGAACACCCTAATCTTCTATGTCATCCATATATATATGTGTGTGTTTGAGTATTGTACATAACCGGGGTTAAGGCACAATGGCCTTTAACCCCCATAAATGTATGTAATGTATATATATGTATGATTATATATGTGTGCAATGTATATGTACATGTAAATGTTGGATGTATATAACACGTGTTCATATTGTATCTATATGCATTGCACATGTTTGTATCTATGTTGCTTATATGTGTGTTTTGAATCTATGTTTGTCTACATGTTTATATACATTCTTATATATGATTATATATATGGTCATCCGTGTTTATTTATATATATATCTATAGCTATGATGTATATCTACAAAGATGCACGTTGTCAAAACAAAATCCTATCATGGATCTACAATAATGTTGTGAAAGTTAGAAACAATTTGAGCCAATGATGGAGTCAAATTCATAATAGAACCTTTTAAGCACATCCACTATAAATGAGATTCCATTCCATGACACAAAAGAGAACATGCAACCATACTCAAATCCAAATGCACACATCCTACACTCAAATCCACAACCCAACCATATAGAGAACTTCCAGCCACAAACTCAAATCAGCCACTTCCATGTAGCACCATGCATGGGATGCCTCACATATGATCCAAATCCCAACCATGAAATCTTTGCCCCGATGTAGTAAAGCACCAATTGAATCTGTGATCCTATTCAAGGAACCACACACAGCATGCTCATGGTGCACATTGCCCTCTTTCAAAACCGACTGGAAGAGAATAGGACCACGGTTGACATCATGATCCCTACCAAAGGAAGACATGAACTTTTTGGATAATTACTCCATATTATCATCCAAAGGGTTGACATCATGATCCCTACCAAAGGAAGACACGAGCCTTTTGGATAGTTACTCCTCCATATTATCCATAGGAAGACATGCTTCTTTCCTCTGTCAAACATCATATTCCAATAGCTAGAGTGGCTCCATGGGATATTACGTTCATACCCATACATATGATGAAACATGCCGTTCAATTTCTTCCACTTCTACTTGCATTACAATTTTAGAGCAATACACTCCCACTGCAATGTACTGCAATGTAGAGCTCCAAAATGTAGAGTTGTCAATTTTTCATTCTAGCACAAAATCCACCTTCATGACATTCAATATCCACCTCTCTCTTCTTTTCTCTCAACACAATCATGAAGCTGCTAGTTTTGGCATTCTTGCATTGATCCTTTTCCTCCTACAACCTATGTGCCCTATGTGGATTCATAAAAAATAATTAGGATGGGCAAGGGAGATGTTCCAGTTGCTTTGCCAACCAAGCTTGAGAGGGGAGGCTAGCAAGTGTGCCACCTAGAGGGGCAAAAAGTAGCACATGAGGATGATATGGAGTGGGAACAAATATGTAGAAGATCTAGTGAAGGGATTGAATTGAAAGGTTGGGACTGAAGGGTTCCCATAGATGTCCAAGATTTTGGGTTGGATGCACATGATATGTCAATTTCCTGGAGGTGGAGGGCTAATAAAACTACTGCATTCAATGCCACTCAGATCTCTACTACCAAGACCTCCTCCATGAGTGTCAAGAAAGCCATGGCAAGGAGATGAGGAGTCCTAACAAGAAAGGTGAATTGCCTACCCTCGCTATACACCTCAATGTCCAATATTAGGTTCTTGTTTTGGGGACAAATTCCTCCTCCCCATCAAACAGATTGTAGTGTTTGTTTAGGTTCTAGAATGGAGGTGTTGAGCTCCTCATACTTGTGAACGGAGGTCTACAAAATCATGAAAGTTAGTGTCTGAAAAAATAGCACATGGACATAGCAATAGTAGATGGTGCTTAAAGAGAAAACCTAGAACCTTCTCTTTGAGCTACATAGATGGAGTCCTAAGAATGGTCTCTTGAGGGTCAATGGAGCCCTATGATGGGTCTTTCAAAGTCCTTGTTCAGAACTGAGGGTCATTCTGAGATCATTTGGATGCAATAACATTGCTCAAGCTCAAGCTCATAAGATAGCAGAGCTCAAGCTCACAAGGACATCGCACGAGCTCAAGCTTTTAAGTTAGCAGAGCTCAAGCTCACAAGGACATCACATGAGCTAAGCTTGTCCTAGAGAATGTTACTCTATAGCTTTCCAAAGGATGTATGAGGGTGGATCTACATTCCCATGCATTCATGCATGGGACGAGAGCTTGTGGCTATGTTTTTGCATGCAATTAACAAAATAGTGGCGGACAACAAAATGAGTGGAGGTGGAGGGGGTGTTTTGGTAATGTGATAGCCACATGTCTATTGTTCCACTAATACATCACCATCGCTAGAATTTTGGAGGTTTGCAGGGTACCTCTTGGTACCCCCTATACCATCCTTGGAAGATGGCATCTCCTAGAAAGCTACAATGCATGGGGACATCCCTAGCCGAGGCCTATGGGGTCTTAAATGTTCATCCACTTGATCAATCTTAGAGAACCTCCATGCATCACCTAATAGCACTAGTAGGGCACTCATAGTGACAAGAATGAGCATCCCCATGGTTGTTTTGAGGATCACTCAATGAAATTTGGGGCATTGTAGATCCAGGCCAACATTGTGGAAAAAAGATATTCTGGCATAGCCTTAGGTTGCTGAGGGAGATGCAATGGCAAATAGGAGAAAACCACCAATGAAGAGCTACAACATCTTCAATTTTTTGGGCGACGGATCACTTTCACACTGCACCAATGCTAGCGACCTCATAGGGGGTCGTCTTGATAATTGAGTATTGTAATAAAAGAGAACACCCAACCTATCCAATAGGACTACAATAGTAGCTTAATACACACTCAAACCACAACCCATCCCTGAGCAATAGCAAACAAAAGTCAACATTTGGCAAATTTTTTCCTGGCTGTAATTGCAAAAAAGATCAATTTAGATTTTGCCTAGCCTTTATTTTACTTTGTGAACCCTTATTTTCACTTTTAAGTTAAGACACCATACTATGTGCACCATACACATGTAAGCCAGAATAGGGCCAGAACCCAACATGCTCTCAAACAAATTGAAGACAGAGATTGGCATAGAAACTGCATTGAGATAAACGTAGCAATGCATTGCAATAACATAGTACCAATCTGGCATATGAAGGAAATATGAACAAGTGACACTACAAATGTCACTCGCTAAAGATCCTCGGAGTTCTCGATAATGATGTACTCCATAAGGTCCTCGGCGAATGCGGTGCCCCTCAATCTCTTCATCCTCCTCTGATAATGCTGGTTCACAGAAAGGATGGTCTACCAAAGGCCCTCATTCAAATTGAGTCCTACCTCAAGGGCATCATCATCCTCATGCTTCAATAGTAACGAGTCATGAAAAATGACGAGTCATGAGTTGTCGTATGCAACACGTTATTTAAGATTTTTTTCTACTCCTAAATTTTAATCAATTTTACAATCTTTTGGTGACATTAAAGAGAACCAATTTCATAAATTTTGCAAACTAAGTATACTTTTGAACTTTTTTAAAAAATGTACATATTGCTAGTTTAAAGGTGCGATTTTGTTTGCTTTTCATGTCAAACAAAAAAATAAAAAAAAACCAAGTCAGTGACATGATCTAATATTTTAAGAGCTACTAGTAATTCATGCATGACTATGAAATCTATAATACATCCTTTACTAATAATTACCAAAATAATCTTTCTTTTCAATAATAAATTAAGGAATTTCATCTCAATCAATGTAGTTCATTCCAATATTTGAATTAGAGCATATTTTTTATGTTAAGATAAATAAGTATATGGAGTCCATGCTCAAAGAAGAGGTTTATTGAAACTTAAAATATCTATAGAATTAGATAGTAACTAAACTATCTAAATGGTTAAAGTTTAGAGAAGAAAGTAATACAATCTATTGTCATTCAGACCAAATGGTTCAATTTCCACCTAATGGTTAATATTTAGATGGTAGTAAGCTTTGAGTTTACTTTATTCGATCTAAGCCATCGAAAAAACATAACTTCTAGTTTATAAAAATGTTGTTTGAAAATTCTAATGTGAACTTGGATTCTGGAATCCGAAATTGGGTGACATATTGAAATTTCCATCCAAAAAAGGGAAAAACTAAGTGTTCCAAAATTTGTGAAATCTCATTTTCATCCAAAGAAACTTTCAGTGCCAAAATTCCCCGCCGATGGGAAAAAAACGTCCAAAATTTCCATCTGTTATGAAATTTTGGACAATTTTTTTCCCATCGGCGGGGAATTTTGGCAGTGAAAGTTTCATTGGATGAAAGCGAGATTTCACACATTTTGGAACGCTTCATTTCTCCCTTTTTTGGATGAAAATTTCACTCCCTCGACGGAAATTTCAATCCGTTACCCAATTTCGGATTCTAGAATCCAAGTTCACATCACAACGGCTTGGATTGAAATAAAGTAAGTTGATAAACTTAAAATCATCACTATTTAGATCGAAATCTAACTATTTGATTTAAATAATATACGATGATAAACGTCTTTAGTTAACATTTAAATCTAAAAACATCGTTACATTCAATGAACCTCTTCTATGGCCATGAACTCCATATAACTACCTATGCTAATATTGAAATATTCTTAAATTAAAGCATTTTATTAACTCTATATAAAGGCAAATATTTTTTAAAAGACAATGCATTCCTATAGGTTTATGGATAGCACATTACGTACAACATGCAGTTTGAAAACATATATTGGTACAAAACTTATAGTTGAAGGCAATGTTGTTACTTCTATGGAAGTAATTGGTTTTAACAAAAGTGCTTAAGAGAAAGTTGATTCAAAGATTCTTAAAAAGGAAAAAAATAAAAGAAAAGTGGAATCCATGAATGTGTCGAACTGTTTAAATTGCAAGTTGTAGAAATTCTTGTGTATGGTTTTGAGTTATAAAAATTTGGATAATTAAGCTGAAAAAATAATTGATAAATTAAATCAAAAGGTCCAAGGACTTTCCTAGTTGAATAGAATAGTTACTTCTCTTTTGTAATTTATCATGATTTCCAAATTATAGGTTAGAACAATCTTTCCAATTCATAATATTGGACGTTTCTAGGTTTTAGAGTAAGGTGTAAGTAATGTTTTTTCCATAAAAGTAGCTATTTTTACAAGATGTTTGACATAAAATTGTGTATTTTGTCTCCATAGTTTGGAAAAAGGCACTTTTTTATTTTTTTTCCAAAAAAAGAGTTGTGTTGTCGTTTGCATGATTTTGTTGTCATTTTTTATGACTCCTTGTTTAGTATGTTGTGCAAAATACAACACGCATTGCACAACATGCAGTAGGAATCGAACATTGGGGGAGTTGATGGTCTAAGATGCCCAAATATCTCCATGTTTCCTTTAACATTTGGAATCCCTACTCAACAACAATATAGGTGGAGGATAGTAGGAAGTTGAAGAGTTTTCTGTCTCGAGCAATGAGCTGATCTCTATTAAATGGAGTGATCAACCATGGCAACAAAGGGAACCCTCCATCCCCGACTATGTATTTGCTTATGCGAAGCTCCGTGAACTCAAATGCAGGCCGTGAAAGCCTTTGGCCTCCTCGGTGCAACCTATAGAAAGAGGAATTTTGCAACACTCTTTTGTCATTGTTTAGTCTACGCCACCCAATGTTGTCATCAAGGAACTGCATATTAGCATTGACAGTGCCTTGCATGATCATGTTGTAATTGCGCTCATGGTCTCGCCAATGCTCGCTACTCTCACCTGATGGCAAGTCCATTTGAAAGTGAGTGCATCAATAGCCCCACTATAACAGTTTGGCAAGCCTCTAAGGTTCTTGAATCTAGCTTTAACCTTATTCAACTTGGACTTTGTGCAAGGCCATTGGACAAGGTGAAAGGTGTGGCGGTTCAATGCAACCACAAAGTGAGAAACAAACCATGAAACCATGGAATGTCCACATCCAAAATGCTTAGACACATCAATCTGCCTCATCCTTGAAGACAACCTCAAGACAACAATTGAAATCTTCCTCTCCTCATAGAAAATGCGACTAGGGTCATGACTCAAAGAACAAGGGATCAATCCTTGCTCCAAGTCATCTCGCAACAAGTTTCAAGAATGATAAAAAGTTCTTATGGTAGCCAAAAAACTCCACGTAATCTCCCGGTGTGTTAAGTTCGCATAGCAATTCCATTACCTGATTGACGACCTTGGACGTCAATCAGGACGCATACACCATGATGTTTGTGTTGATGTCTTCGTTTTTGTGATTTTGAGAACGTCTACACCTTCGTGCAGCTCTATAAGCAACCCACATAAAAGGAAAATATTGATTTCCTCATTCAACGGTGTATCGTTCACTTCAGCATTAGAGGCGACAAAGAGATCCCAAGCTTGCATTGCAAGAAACAGCACTGGCAGGATGGATTGAAGAAGCAGCACGATGACCATTTCTTGTGGACATTCACATACTCTTGGAGGAGGAGGCCTGGCACATTGGGGTGTGGAGTCGTCCCTCTCGTATATAGGTACGTGCGATTGATGAGCTTGGAGATGCGCTTAAGCTCCACCGGTTGAGTGGGTCGGTCCACCGATATTCATTGGGCTAGAATGCGTCAGAATTGTTAGTGTGTTCACCAGCACCAGTCGGCGCAGGAGTCCAACACCGATTATGTTCTGGAATCCGAATCCTTAGAATCCTTAGTCATTCACTGAGTAAGGGGTCGACAAAGGCGATTGGCACAAGACTCAGCAACCACCAATTGGGTGCGTGCACCCAAGTGGTGGTGTGGCCACCTCCCCACGTGTGACTCCGATGATCCCTAGGGGCATTCGTCAATGCCCGCACATCGACCGTACTAAGCGTGCATGGGAAAGGGCCCTCACTGTGACACAGGAGTAGACAGTGAACATATCCAACCACATAACTCTACTCACGAACATCAGAAGTTCTACGATCATACATTTCCATACATGAGTTTTCGTCTATCTATCTCTCATTCACTTAGCAAATGGTGAATGCACGTGGAGTGTGGATCAACTGGGAAATCATCAATCAAGCACGCGCGTCGCGCTTCAGAGAGAACCCGAATGCACACTTGCGTATACGACACTCGGATAGTTGCTCAATGAGAATTCTCACGCGACTACCCCAATTTATACACGTTGAACTTTGAATTACTTCTTGTTGCTATCTGAAACATTTCAATTAGAGATATGTCACCGTTAGCACCGATTGTGTAACTGCGGTCGATTTTCCGCCAACAATAATGGACTTTGAAGTTTTCACACCACACATCATGCAGGATAAAAGGAAGCTGTCTTATTAGCTTCAATCGACGCTTTGCAACATGGCCGCATTTATCCTACCTCGCGCTCTCTGTTTGTTGATGCTCTTCCTGTTCTTCTCAGGTAGCTTGTTTCCTCGATAGCTAGCTTGTATGCATCTAATTCCTCTTTCTCTGGTGAAGCATAAACATTTTTTGCTCTTCTTTCTTTGTGGACAGCTGCAATATTACGCCAGCAAGCTTACGCGAAATCAACAGATGAGACTAGCGTGGAGGTCCTCACCATTTCGGTTTTCTGATGCATGAATACCTGGCTATCTTACGCTTACTATCTTCTATTTGTAGCTTTCTCTTACAGTCGCTTCTTACAAGTTCGAATGCTTTTGGCAGGCCCGCTTTGCATTCGTGAACAAGGACTCTCCCACTAATCGTCGGTTACTCCAGATTCCAGGTAATCCTTCGTACGGCTCATGGAAGACAATCGTTGTTGGAAGAGAGCAGAAGTGCATCTCCTATACGAGTAATATGACGGTTAAAATGCCAATGAGGCCCAATCGGTGCAGCAAATTTAAGCACATTGCGACTGACATGGGCTTTTGACTTGTGTAGATCTTTGTCGAACGCTGTGCCCGACATTCGTATGCCTTCCAAACGTAAACCTGACATGTACTACGTTACCGAGTGGTGTTGACACGATAGCCGGGTGTACTTGCTGTGCAGCTTCAGACATTTGCATAACTGGCGCGTCCGGATGTGTTTTGAATACTCCCAACGGGACGACATCTTGTGGGTTCTAGACTCTAGTCTCTAAAATTGATCAGTGCTGAGTGAAGCCTCAAGTGGAAGGTCTAGTCAATAATTTCCAATAATTGAATAATGTGCTCTAGCAAGATATGTACATGGGCCTATTCCCACACTACTTTGAGACTTTGATTTACTCGTGCATTCCACATTGGGATTCAAGGGGGTCTAGTATGTTAAATCTCTTAATGGAATGTTAAAGATGCTTAGCAATTTCCCCGTCTAGAAATAGGTACTTTTAAGAATTTTTTGTGAAGTGAAACAAGTTAAAATATAGAAAAGAAGGGTTTATGCCAAAGGTGGAGAGTGGAAATGCTACTTTAATCCATATTATTGTCACATATTTTTGAAGATCAAGACCACTTAGAAACTATTAGAGATGGGTACTCCTTTGAAAGTCTTGAAAAAGAAGAAGCCATTGTAATTGTAAGCTTAAAGAACAAACATCACAAAGTGAAGATATACCATTTTATGCAAAAAAAGATCCGAAATTTCTTGTTAAGACAATTTTATCTAATTGTATTGTAGGAAAGTTAAAATAAGTGAAATAGTTAAGTTTACTACCATAACATACTGGTAGGTGGGTAAAGGCCCTTACTCTTATAGGTACCCTTTATGATACATTAGATGGGACTCTTTCTTTTGGCTCTACGAGTAGCACAACCCATCTACGATGAGTTAGAGACTTGCTCAAATGGATCTCAAGGCGGGATCTTAAAATGTCTTTAATTTCAAGAAATAAAATTTCAACTGTGGGCATTGCTTGGCTTGGCTTATTCAAGACACTATAGGTGATGTATAGATGGTCAACGTCCAAGTTTATATAGTGGGATTTCCATATTTATATGCCATTTTAATTTCAATTTATGAGGATTTTTTATGACATGAAATTTTCATCTACCACCCAAGCCACGAGAAGAAGGTGAAGACACACACACACACTTCCTAAAACCCCCGTCCTCTTCCCACCCCCCTTCCTGTTTCTCTCCCCTCCACACTTACTTTCCTTGACTTGTCTAAGTTTCTAGTTTACCCTCCGATTTTTCCTTATGTTATGCTCACTAATTTAACAAATGTCTCCTTCATTTTTTTTAAAAAATTCTCCTAAAAATTTCCCTAACCCTTTTCACATCTACCTCCCTTAATCCAAAAAAAAAAAAAAAATAAAAAGAAAAAAGAAAAAAGAAAAAAAATATATATAAGGTTTTTCCAACAAAAGAATCTCTTTTTATTTTTATTGTTTGTCTCCCCCCCTTTTTTTATTGTTCTAAAACTAAATTAAACTAACTAAACCCATTTCCCTAACCTACATGATAGTCTAACTCCCCTCTCCCCAACTATCTGAACCGACCCCCTTCCCGACTATTTGAATGGACTTCAAACTCCTAGCTTATTTAAGCACCCTAAGCTACGCCTAGTCTCACTATGCCTTGCTAGCTTCTAAACTACGATATGCACTCATAGCTTCCCTGCCTCCCTATTCGTTTGCTAGATACCTCCCGTAGACTGTGCGCGGGCTAGTACATTGCAAGCCCTCCTGTGCCCTTGAGTCCCTGGCCCTTGCTTACTGGCTCTGCATGATCCACCCATAATTTACCAGTGAGACAATCATAGTGCTGAGGATTAACCCTATACCAATGATCTAGATGAGCCTGATAAGAATTATGCTGAAAATTATAGCCTTAAAAAATTGGCTGTGATTCTTTCGAAAGGTCAACAAGACTGAGCTGAAGTAATAGATTCAACCAATGATGTCATTCAGAAGACAACACATGAGTATGGCCAGAAGTATTATCACCCTCCTGAGGAGCATTATTAAAATCCCCACAAATAAAGGCATGCTATCTCTAGGGGTAGCCTTGCATATCAGCCCAAATTAAACCTCTACTATGAGAGAATTGAGGTGAAACAAATGAAAAATTTATCCGTAAATGAGAGACTATATGATCAACCATCTGCCTTGGATATCATTGAGGGGAACAACTGGCTGAAGCTCATGTTTCACCACCTAAAACAGAATGCTCACCCGCATAAAATATGTCATACCTAGCAAAATGCCCAAAATGACCAGCATACATATGCTTGCCATGCTCTTGTAATGCCACTATGTTAGGCAATAATTGATTGAGATAGCCCCATATAAGTTTCCATTTCTTGGGATAACATAACCCCTGTACATTGAGAGTTAAGCATTATATATGTGACAACCTATTGCAGAATATGTACACTAAGTAATACCAATTCCTGAATTTTCTTGTGGTTCATTTTGGAGTATGTTGTTTGCTTTGTATGGAACTACTCTTTCATTTAGTAGTTTATATCATCCTCGATCAGATGGACAAATAGAGAAAGTCAATCAACTTGCAAAATATCAACTCCGACACTTTGTATGGGCTAATCAAACTGATTGAAGTTATCATCTAGATGTAGCTGAGTCTTGCTACAATGCGTGGCAACATTCATCCAATGTTTTTTCCCCTTTTGAGTTGGCACTTGGATACCAATCATTAGCTCTAGTAGAAGCTATGGTTTTGCTCTACTGTGGGAGGAGTAGCTCTAGCATGAGGAACCTTCCATCAGGAGTGGATTGTAAGGCTGAAAGCTACCAAGGAGAAGATGGAAAAAGTGTAGAAAAGGATGAACAAGTTTGTAGACCAGAAAAGGAGGCATGTGGAGTATGAAGTAAGGGACAAGGTGTACCTCAAACTCAACCTCGAACATTTTAGCTACCCAATAGAGATCAGATGTTCATATGTCGTACGCAGGCTGTGTACCTATTGAACATCCTCTAGATGACTACAACCATGTGGCAGCCCATACAAAGCCTTTCAAATGACTATACAACCAATGTACATACCAGAGTGTGATCCACTTATCGTGAGTCATGATCCACATGTCCTGAGTACCTCGGGGCTATTCTAGCTCCTTCCCTAGGCTATGTACATGCTGAAGATCCTCTAGATGATTGTACCAATGTAGAGATTCTTTCTTCCCATCAGATGTGCTCAAACCCAATATCTAGTGTATCCATGTATCTTTCTGTGTGCTGCCCACATGCCACACGAATTGATAGAATCACCCCAGGCTATTATCAAATTTGCTCCAAGAAAGGCATCCAATGGCATCTAGATATGTTCCTATGTACTGCTCGCATGGCAGCTAATGTGCTGTCCAAATGGCAGCCCCATGCTCTTGCTTTTCTCTATGATTATCCTGTCCACATGACCGCCACCACTATTTTATTCATGTGGTAGCCCATAAAAAGATTCAAATAACTTTATGTAGATACCAGAGTTTGATCCACTTTTCCCGAGTATGATCCACCTATCTTAAGTCTAATGACACCATCCCACATTGCCTTTTGATGCTCTATTTACTCTAGACATGCCACTATTCTATCCATGTGGTTGCCCATACAAAGGTTCAAATGACAACAATGAATGGACTTACTGGAGTATGATCCACGTTTCCCGAGTCTGATTCAGGTTTGATCCACCTGTCTCGAGTCTAATCCAACTGTCCCACACATGCCACATAGATAGGAAGAAGTACCCCAAGACTGTTCCAGCTCCTTCCCCAAGCTATGTACATGCTGAAGATTTGTCTAGATGATTGCACCATCAATGCATAGATTCATTCTGCCCATCATATTTTCTCAAACCTAGCATCCAATGGCATCCATGTATCTTTTTGTGTGCTACCCACATGCCATATAAATACATAGAAGCAGCCCAAGGCTGTTCTAGCTCCTTTCCTAGTGGTTTCTTACTATAGTGTACCTGCTGAACGTCCTCTAGATGACTATACAACCATGTGGTAGCTCGTATAAAGATTCAAATAACTATACAACAAATGTACATATGGGAGTGCGATCCACTTGTTTTGAGTTGGAACCTAAGTCTAATCCACCTATCCTGAGTCCAATCCAACCATCATGCATTGCCTGCTAATCGTCTATTTGCTGTAGACATGCCATGTAGATAGGAAGAAGTACCTTGGGGCTGTTTTGGCTCCTTCCTCAACCTATGTACATGCTAAAGGTCCTCTAGATGATTGTGCCAATGTAGAGATTCCTTTTGCCCATCAGATCTTCTCCAAACCCAACATCCAATGTCATCCACATATCTTTCTGTCTGCTACCCACATGCCATATACATAGATAGAAGAACCCCAAGGTAGTTCTAGCTCCTTTCCCAAGCTATGTACCTACTAAACCTCCTCTAGATGAATGTGCCAATGGAAAGCTTCCTTTTTCCCATCAGATTTTCTCCAAAAAAAGAATCCAATGTGCTGCCCACATGACAGCCAATGTGCTGCCCATATGGTAGCCCCATGTTCTAGATTTTGATTACGATTATGTTGGCCACATGATAGCCACTATTCTATCCATGTGGCGGCCCGTACATAGATTCAAATGACTATATTAATTGGAGATACTAGATTATCCACCTACTTGCTTGTTTGCTTTAAATGCAAACCATGCACCTCATTCATGCATACCTGCCGCACTGTGTATCTTTTTAATGACTCCTTGAGTCTTATTGCTCCCATGTCACATGTCTTCTTGAAGAATCCTCTTGGCATGGTGTCTAGATTCCTTTCTGAGTGGTAAAGGATAAATGTTTCTTAGAGCTGTTTGCTCAATTTATGAGTCTTCTATAGAGCTTATTTCTTCAGCCTCTTTCCTTGATCTATTGCTGTCCTAAATCATCTCCCTCTTGGCCAAATAATACCTTATCTTCTACCCTACATGCTCGTGAAGCCCCAAGACCAAGTGCCCTCTCCACTAGTCTTGTGCTGCCCTCTCCACTAGTAGATGAACTTGTTGACAAACCATCTCAACGAGTCATGTGTTTCATATTGTGCATAGCACTAACACATAGAGTGCTATAAAGGAAAGGGTTAGATTCCCTAGCCCTAGCCCTAAAAGGGTTTGTATATATTCTACATTTTCAACTAAATCTAGTGTATAGTTAGTCATCTGTGGTGTGCTCTCTAGCTGTGCCCTCTCTCCTCATCTCCACTCTTCTCCTCTCCCCTCTTCATATTTTGTCATGGTATTAGAGCTACCTTACCTTCCGCTAAGGCATCACGATGCGAGCGAGAGAGATTGAGTGAGCATCCTTTCATTTCATTGATAAAAGAAAATTTCCATCATACAATTCCATCCATTGGTGAGAGAATTCCATCCATGAGAGGTTGAGAGATTTGTGTCATTATTTCCTTAGAATTTGATAAAGACATTTTTCCTTCTCTTAAGGAGAGAGACTTGTGAGGATTCCAATTATTCAGATTGTGAGAGGAAGTGATTTGTTCCTTCTTCTTGAGTAGTTGTGAGAGAGAATACTCTTGAGTATATGAGAGATTTGGTTGAGAGAGACACTGATAAGACTTCGAGTGGGAGTCTTCTCTTCCCAAGAGAAGTTAGGGAAAGAGATCTCTTAATTGTGAGAGAGAAATAGCTTTGGAGCAAATTGCAGCTCCCTCAACTAAAGCCTAGTAGCATACTTGCATTTACAACTATGCCTTCAACAATGACCCATCTTCTAAGGGGACTCGTTCAACACAACAAACACACCAACAACTCCAAAGGCACATCCACAGCTCCAAAGACGCATCCAAACTCCCTTTTGTAGCCCAACCTTAAGGGCTCACCAGCTCAGCCTTTCCTATGCCCAATGACTTGCATCAAATGCGCCTCACACTAAGTGAGCTTGTAGGTCTTCTAGTTCATAGACTGGATCGGCTAGTAGACTACCTATTTTGGCAAAAACTTCACAGCAATGAATTAACTCCTTTTGGTATTATCATTCATGTAGGTTTCTAATCTCAATAATAGTTGGGCCAAAGTTGCCTATGGAGTTAGTACTACCTACAGGAAGAAATTAGTACTATTAATGCTATTTAGGTATCCTTGAGGTCTTAGTAGAAAAGTATCCCACATCATATTTTTAAAGAGAGGGAGGAGATTTCTTTAATTTAAACAAGGCAACTCTAGTGTCACCGCTTCTATCTAATTTTGCAAAAGTATATCTCTCCTCTTCTTGCCTAGTTTGTACTTTGGAGATTGGAAGGAACTGCCAACCATGACACATGGTATGATGCTATCACTTCATTCTAAATGGTCAAGGACGTGACATATGTCAACAGATGGAAAGGTAAGCTACAGATCTTCCACCTCACCTGCAAAGTCATGGAGGTGCGAGATCTCATCTAACTCATCCAACATAGCTTTCAGAAGTGGTGGCATGAGAATGAGTGGCATATAGGGGCCGGATATAGCAAACCAAACTACAACCAAGCACCTTGCATAGACACTAATGCAGGTCTATAGCCATAATGGTGGATTCCATATTTGAAGCATGCAGCATTTTGGCGAACATACTGCTGCGCAAGATTAGAATGATGGATCAACCCCACTTATATTTCACTGTGCTACAGATGGAGCTAGCTAGATTTTAAGCAAGTTCGGATAGTAGATCCCAATATAGCCTACAAATTTCCCATAATTGACTTTCTGGAAGTTGGCTCTTCCTTAGCCCTGGAAGCTTAGATAGAGGAGTTAAAAAATACATTTGCCTCAGTCCCTGATCCTACAGTGATAGCTACAATGCATTTCTTCCCGATTATTGATCCTTTTGCTACGAGACCTACCTACACTTGCCCTACCAGCTGCAAAGCATCATCAGTGGCTATGTATAGAAATAGTTTTCAACTTGAACGAGGGTTCCTTCTTCCCTCAAGTAATGCACCTCTACGTGCATGTCCACAATCTTCATGGTCACCATATTCAGACCTTTGAAGATATGTTTGAGACACACTGTTGAAAGATGCTCCATCAAATTTTCAGGATCTCCTATCGAACCTTCAAATCGAACCTTCAATTAGTACTACATCATGAACTTAGCATATGATTTTTGACTTGGAGCCAAATGGGCCCAAGTGGTTGTAAAATGAGAATGAGAGAGATACATGAGAGTACAAGGGTTACCCCTCCCTTCAAAAGGCGGAAATGTATATAAGGCCAAAAGTTTGACTTTGTTTTTCATTGTGTACTTGCAATTTTTGGAACAGAAGCTCTCTCTTTTGCTTCATTCTCTTGCATTGAGTCTTCTTGCTTCCTCTTGCTAAGTTGTCTTGTGATTTCCACTCCCCCTTCCCCATTCTTCCCTTCCCCTTTCTCTCATCCCCTTCTTCCTTTCCCTCTCCCCTTCCCCCTCTCTCTTTTCCCCCTCGTGGAATCACTCGCACACAATCTAGTAGATGCTGGGGTGACACAAGCATGAGGCTTGGACATACTAAGCTCCGACAAGGAGTTGTTTGGGAGTAGAGGCTTTGACGAAATTCTTCTAAGATCCCCATGACACATGAGTCACCGGCCAAACTACACAATTAGAAAACGAGACAACTGTGGAGTACATGAGTATAGAATTTGGTGATAGAGAGCAAGAATACAATAGTTCTAGATATCAAAATGTTCTATGTGCTACAATTAGTAGTGTGGGAGAGAAGCTACATGCAAGAAGGGACGCTTTCCATTTGGTATTAGGTGAAATTCCACCCTAATATGTGAATCAATATGCTAGTGGGAGAAATACAATGGATACTTCAGTAGTAGGTAATGTGCATCAACATGTTGTAGATGAAAGAAATGTAGTAGATACTCCAATAATAAGTACAACTACACAATTGGATATAACTTGGGCCCCTGGTCATTCAAGAGCACGAGAACGCATCGTTTACACCAAAGGTGTGGTTTTACATGTTGGGGGGAGCCCCTCTATCTTGCATCAATTTTTGTTAAGGGATGCTATAGAGCACCCATCTCTATATCCACTAGTCTATAGTGATCCTGATCTTCATGTGCTTGGATCCATGAATCATACACGCAGTCTTTGCCATATCAACTGTGGAAACAAAAGAAATGAATGAATGTGCATCAAGTTGTGGGATAGAATTACTATAAAGTTAGTCATGTGTCATTGTTTCCATTAGAAGAACCACCAAAGATTTTGAAAGTTCCATTGCACTAAAAGTTCTTGTATTTGTTGCTTGATGGGGCTAGGCAAGAGATTTCATGCTTTGCACAGCTATATGTATATGATATAGATCATGAACTATAACACCATTTGGATGGGATGCCTAGTTTGGATCCAAGCATTTTGGAGTTGCTACAAAGTATTATGCATGAGCGCAATCCATATGCTAATGCATTGGAAGTATTCGGGCAAGTGTTGAGAAACAATCCACACTGTGACATGCAAACTTGAGTATGGTTATTTGGGAGAGTCATTCAACCTCAAGCAATACTTAGCTCCTATGGCTAGTAAGGTTGCCGCTATCATGCTAGGACAAGGGGATGACTTTGATGTTGGGGATACATTCAAACTTTAAGTCGCAATTGGTTTGTAACAAGAACATCTAATTTACAAAAATCATATATGCCAGTCATGTACATTCTTTTTTTTCCTTGGGGGAAGGATGGTTGGAATCTACATATCCCCTATAGTGATCTTCCCGTTCACATACCACTACGTCATGGGATGTGGGGCTAAAATTGTGTCACCGAGAGAAAGAAAAAAGAAAGAAAGAAAGAAAGTTTATTAAAGTCTTCGGAAGACCGATGGGTCTATGAGACTATGAAAATCCTGATACAACGAGCTGTGGTAGTGGAGCTACTAAACAAGCATCCATACCAATGCAAAATGCAAAATGCAAAAAATGCAAAAAATGCAGAATGGCAGCACTAAGTCCTAAGTACAACATAGTCATGTCGATGGTCGACTATATATCAATCTCAACATCATCATCAATATCATCATCCCCCCCAGCAATAGCAAGATATCAGGATGGATGAGGCAGTGGAGGCATGAAGTTGGCAATAGAGTGCTGTCGGCCACTCAGAGGTGCGGTCTTGGCACGTCTCCTGGTCATAGCTCTACGTCTAACCAGGGCTACTATGACCCCCGTCGGTCGGGCTCCAACTCTAAACAAGGAGGGGATGTCTCCAAGTGTGATCTGTGTGTCGACCCTCTGTTTGAGCTGTCGGGTCACGGACTCCGGGTCACAGTCATGTCGAGGCCTCATCTCGTTGGGGTCCATGTGATCTAGCTGAAAGAACTCCGTGATAGAGATCTGAGAGGGATCAACCGAGGAAGAAGTCTGCTCCTGTCTCCGTACTCAGAGTATCCTCTCGCGGTGTCTAAGTGCCTCATGAATGAAACCTACCAAACACCGCTGGTCTGGGTAGGAGAGGAAATGGGCTAAATCCCATAACTATCTCTGAAGAGGCAGTGGAAATGTCCTCGGATCTCATAGTACACAGGACACCTGAAGATGAAATGCTCCTCTGTCTCAACCTCCTGTATATGTCACATAGTGTGCATATGCGCCACTCCCTGGGTAGTCGCTCTACTCTGCCGCTCTCGATGCGAAGTCAGTGTGAAGAGACCAGGAACTGCCCAAGAGAGATCCTCATCGAGTGGGGTAGGTGAATCTATGTGTATCCTGGTGGGTCAATGAAACCCCTCGCTGTGATATGTAAGAAGTGATCTCTGTAGAACCTAAGCTTCACTGGGAGTTCACTCGGTTCCAACCAGGTCCAAAAAGTGTGTAGCTATAGTAGATCCTCATGGATAACCTGGTTGACCTCGTGTGATAAGAGGGGAGAGAATGGAGCATCCATGCTATACTGGAAGGGAGGTAGTCTATCCATGTGGAGCCCCAGTCGCTCAAACCATCTCTCTGTACGTGCATACCAGCACCTCTGATCTCCTCCTGCTGCAAGTGCCATAGAAAAGGATAGAGCTATCCATGGTAGCCTGCTACGCCCCGAGGTATAATCCCCATATTCCCTAACTTGGTACAGATATGTGATGACCTGAAATGCAGCATCTAGCTGTAAAGGGGGTGACCTAAACTCAGCCTGAATGATCTGGTGAGGAATGGATGACTTACAACGAATCATCCGTGATAGCATGAGAACCTGAAGCTACTCCACATGGGGCCACTCTGTATCCGACAAGTCTGGCCCCCAACAAGGACTGCCGTACATCCCCGCTGGGCGAGCCAAGAAGTCAAAAAGCAACCCTTGGTGCGTGGATCCTAAAAGTGTGAGCAGAAGCACTGCCTCTCTAGCTTGGCCAATGAGGCATACCCTCTACTCAAGCGTGCCTGCATCGCGGGTCTCATAGTGAAGCTCGGTCCAGAGAAGATAACCCCAAGATAAATGTATGATGAAACTATCTCAACAGATGACCCCGCAAATGTGAACTGCTCCTGACGCATGATGGCTCGAGATGTATTGAAGATCATGACCTTGGTTTTACCTAGGTTGACCTTCAAATCATGAGACTCACAAAAGGACTATAGTGCATCTAGGTGTCTCTGAAGCCCCTCTGCTGAGGAAGACAAGAGAGCCACGTCATCTACATAGAGCAAAATCTGGATCAACATGCTCACAAGAGAGCAACCTACACCCCCCTGTGTCTGCATCACTGTCTCAAGCTCGTCAATGTAGAGGCCAAACAAGGTAGGCAATGTTCAAAGGACACCCTTGTTTGACCCCGATGGTACTCATGATCTCGTCTGTCCACCCGGATCCTACCCGAACTCTGCTAGAAACTCTCTCGTAAAGTGCCATGATAGCCCAAATGATCTCCTGGTCATAACCCAAGTCCTGTAGGCACCGTATGAGGCGGGCTCTCGGGATCGTGTCAAATGCCTTGCGAAAATCCACAAAGCAACAATAAACCCTCTGCTTCCGTGACCTTGCCTCCTGGATGATACATCTGAGCATCAGAATGTGGTCCATGGTTCCATGATCACATTGTTGAGGTTGAGGCAGGTTGTTGCGCATGTTGAAGATGCAACTATTTTCATCATGGCCACCGATGACGCAGATATGGCATCACAACCTTGGTGGTGGATTTGCTTGTGCAGTGATCCTGGCTCTTAGGACCGAGCATTCAATTGCTATGTGATTGGCCATGCAGTGTGGGCACCATACATTTTCTCGTCGTGGAGGTGGCAGCTGAGACAAGTGAAGCTTTTGTTCCATGGCCTGCATCATTTCTTCTTTTAGCTTGGCCTTTAGGCGATCTTAATTTGACATTTTAGCAGTGGACTTGGATTTGCCCTGTTTAGAAAACTTATCTCGTGGCCATGCAGTGTGGGCACCATACATTTTCTCGTCGTGGATAAGTCTGAGGTGGCAGCTGAGACAAGTGAAGCTTTTGTTCCATGGGCTGCATCATTTCTTCTTTTAGCTTGGCCTTTAGGTGATCTTCATTTGACATTTCAGCAGTGGACTTGGATTTGCCCTTTTTAGAAAACTTATCTCGTGCACTGGATCTTCCATCATCACTGCTGGTGTTAGAGTCAGTCATGCCATCCTCAATGTCAATGGCTGCCACATGAGCAGCAGTGAATGTTTCGTAGCTACTAATCTTTTCCATGTCTTTCCGAATTGTCTTCCTTAGTCCTGCAATGAACCAGGCCGTGAGGTACTTTGCATTGGGGCGTGGGTCACATTTGGCAATTAATCTCTTCATCTTGCCCAGGTACGTGTGTACATCTGCTCAACGGCCTTGTTTGATCTTGCTGAGTTGGAGGGTGGGATCATCTTGTAGTATCTCGATTTGAAATAGCCTCTTGAATTCTATTTGAAGAAGGCCCCATGTGTCTCTCTCTTCCACTAGGAGGTCTAGGTACCATTCTAATGCTTCATTGGTTAAGGCCATGGGGAAACAGGCGACCTTGGTTTCATTGGATTGATCTCCACCTGCTTGGCATGCGGCATCAAAATGCTGGAGGAATCGGGCTGGATCGCCCCTACCATTATATTTGGGAAGTTTGAGTTTGTCGAGGGGGCGTCTTCCTTGTCTGTTATTATTTTTGTGATTAAAGAAATTGTTAATCTCCACATTGAGGTCAATATCCCCATCATTATCGTGACGACGCCCGGCCATGTTGTGTGGCTTTGAATTCTTGAAATCTGGAAAACACTTCAGATTTCTCTTTTAGAAAGTAGACCCAAAAATATATGCTGTAGTTGTCAATGAAGGCCAAGTACTAAAGTGAACCATTGATGCTGCGGGTCTAGGTATAACCACATACATCTATATGTATCAAATCAAGAATACCTCTTGCTCGAGAGGTGCTTCTGCCAAAGTTGGTTTGATTTTGTTTGTCGAAGCAACATGCTTCGCAAACTTTTCCAAGAAACTATAGCTTAGGAATCCCAATTTCAATATTTTGATTCCTGAACTCTATCAAGATTTTGAAATTGACATGTCCATATCTCTTGTGCCATTTTGCGGAAAGTGGCATCTATTGTTGTTGAGCTAACATGGCATGAGAATCTGGTACTATACTAGCATTCTGAACAAGCGTCCTTCCTTAACTGCTTTTCGTACTAGCTAAAATCCTCTGGATTTGTCTCTGATAGTGCATTCATCTCCGTCGAAGATCACTCAGTAGTTGTGTTCCATCATTTGACCTACTGACAAGAGGTTCTTGCTGAGCTTCGAAACATAGAGTACATCTTTCACCAATCCTTTCGTACCAGTGAAATTGTTCATAGGGATAATGCATGTCCTTTAAATTGAATTCGGTGTATTATCTGCCGTGTAGATGACATTATTCTGACCTTCTAATGGTTTCATCTCTGTGAGCCATTCTTGATGCTTTGTCATATGCGATGATGCACTGCTATCAATGTACCAAGGATCTTGATCTACTTGGTTGATTTGATAGCTAAAATCCTCTTTTGAATTGCAATCAGTCACTAGATACACTATATCAGTCTTCTGCATTTCCTCGTTTGCAAGAAACATATCCCCATGTTCATTTGCATAATGACTATGACTAGAATGTCCACCACGATGATTTCCTCTTTCGCAGAATTCCCTTGATTGCTACTGGACTAACTGCCTTGGTCATACTACTTCTTGCAGCATTCTCTTTCATAGTGTCCAAACTTATGACAATAGTTGCACTGAATGTTTAACTCCGTTGGTGGATGCATTCTCTCGTCCTTAGAATCTTCCTCCATTATCTAAAGCTTTTTGTTTGTAATCAAATCCTTGGCATGGACATATGACTTCCCAGATATGGTTACTTTCTGCATCCTAAGCGCATACGAGCTTTGGGATACTTCTACTGGGGTGGACGTGAAGCCAGTGGTTGCGAGACCGAATCCAGCCAATGCAGGACAACAGATAGTACCAACTGCAAATGAGATTCTCGCATGGACAAGAAGAAATGCAGATGCGCTGTGTTCTATTGTCTGCAGTGTAAGTGATTCTGTCATGGCATTAATTCAACATGTCACCACAGTGGAGGAGGCATGGACGGTCTTAAAAAATCAGTATGAGACCACGAATCAGACACAGATTCAGAATCTGGAGACTCAACTCGCGAATGAGAAACTATCTGAGTCTGAAACGGCAAAGAAGTTCATCACCAGGGTGAAGAATCTGCGCGATCAGCAGATGACTGCGATTGACATCACCATCACCAGCGAGAATCTAGCACGAAGGTGCATACAGACTCTCCCACCAAAGTACGACGGTCTTGTTACGTTGCTGAATACGTAGAACAAAATTCCGCCCCTCAACTTTGAGGATTTCAGCGCAATGCTTCTGGAGGAGGAGATGCATTAAAAGACGAGGACTGGAGAAGATTCGGCTTTCTCGGCTGGGATCAAAGAAAGGTAAGAGTAAGGACTCTGGTAACCCATCTTCTTCTGATGATAAAAAGAGAAAGAAGAAGATCAAGTGCTTCTATTGCAACAAGGCAGGGCACAAGCAGAATGAGTGCCAGAAGAAGATTGCAGATGAGAAGAACGGAATAAAGAAAGAGTCCAGCAATAGCATGCAGGCAGTACCAGTAGAGCTGTTCGTAGCAATTGAGGAGATTTGCACAAAGGTAGTTCATGTACCTGCAGAAGAACCTTGGATTATTGTCAATGGTGCATCACGCCACATGACCAGTCGGAAGGATTGGTATACCTCTCTACATCCAGTAGGGAATGACATCTTGGTAGCAGTCAGCAATGATGCAAAATGTCCAGCAAAAGGAAAAGGTACGATTGCTCTCAAGTCATATGGAGTTGTAAAACAGTTGTCTAATGTTCTTTATGTGCCAGATATCAAGAGGAGCTTGTTGTCCGTTTTTGCAATCACGGATCGGGACCTCAAAGTTCACTTCGATAAGAATGGCACACAGATTTTAGATCTTCAAGGGAAGGTCGTTGGTAAACGTACACGGCACAACAACATCTACGAACTCTCAGCTTTCAATGCTCGAGCCGATGTGAGCAACACTAAGCTGTGGCATGAGAGGTTTGGTCATCTAAACCTTAGTTCTTTAAAGGAGATGCATAAAAGTGGAATCATTGCAGACCTACCAAAAATTAGAGATCTGATAAGAAGAAAGAAATACGCCATAGAGAAACTGAAAGTTTAACTAGAATACCTAACATTCATTGCACATGGGACTCTAGTGGATCTATATTCATTCCACATTCATGCTAATATATGCAAGTGTTTTGATCAACTATAGACGTAAGTTCAAATAGAGCCTGTTAATGACTGAATCTCTCCTAATCATCCCTTAATGATCATAGATAAGAGACTTAAGAGAGAGAGAACTCCATAACCTTCAAGAGTCGACATTTGAAGCATCCCATTCCATGTTGTTTGCTACATGGCAGCTCGCCATGTGGCACACATACATTCCTTTTTGCACCGTAGGGAAACCTATGACTAATGTTAACAACATTTATCTTGTCTTTTACAAATGACTAAGATGTTTTCCCAAAAAGACTTTGTATCAATAATCACGTGAACCACCTCATAACCAAAATAGTGCGGATGCTACATATCTCCTTTCCCTCGTTGAAACTATGTCACACATGGAATGTCAACCACATGCTCAAGGAATTATATGCTAGTTTCATTGTAAGCAAGGATGGTCTCTTTCTTGCTAGTCCAACCATAGGCAACGGTGACGCTTATTACTTGAGCTCAACCAAAATTAACATTAGTTATCGTATGCAACCCTTCCCATTGCATAGGGACATCCAAGAATTTAATTTTCAAAGTTTTTGAATCCTCTTATAGGGATCTTGTGCCCTTTGTTATTGCTACGTATGTGGATGATCTCATTCCAAAACTATTTTTACAACTAGAAGTCGAGTGAGTCTTATACAAAATGTCTTGAACCAAGTGATGATCTATAGGAATGGCCACTAGTTGAGTTGGATTGCCCAACCAAAATAGATAATATTGAAAAGGCTTAATTATTTTCTCAAAGTTCTCGCTTTAAAAGGTCTGTAGTGTGAACCCGCTCTCTTTTTTAATGTGTAGTCCAAGAAATACTAGATGCGCCTTGCTTGTGTATCATTCAAAGTAATGTATTAGGTATCCTTCTATCTCCTCCATATCTATTGCAAACCCAAGGCAGTAAAGCATTCAAAGAAGGTCTTATTAACCAAACCTCTCCACTATCTGTCCTTAATATTGAGCCACACATTTGGCCCATCTACCGGTAGGTGCATAGGATCTACCTCATCAAGGAGTACGTACAAATAGTTTTCATTACGTAAATAGATTATAAGTCATATTGAATAGAATATTATTTTCATTACCCAAATAGAATATTAATTTCCATGTGTTTTTTTTGTGCATGCGCCAGCCAGCGCACAGGTTCTAGCACCACTATTCGTATGCAGATAGAGATGCTGAGAGCTGAGATGAGGGCACTGCAGGATGCTAGGGCACCCCCTCACTTGGTTGCGAGCCTGGATTCAGTTATTGAGGCTCTGAGTCGATTGGAGACAGTTGAGGACGTTGTGGATAGCTTTCAGGCACAGGCCGAGGCGGAGATCACTGGTGGTGGCTTGGATTGGAGAGCGATTCGACAGTTGTTTGAGCGGGAGTCACATCACAGGGAGGCCTTGGACGACATGTTTTGGGATGGTCACACCGAGGGCCAGCGACCACGATCAGGGCTCCCCTTGCATATTTTACGGTGTAGGCACCCCATCATAGCAGCACACATTTATCCGAGATATCTTGCTGCGAATGGTGGTCGGTTGCCTCACAACCGCCAGATAGCCAGGTCGTTTGCCATGCAGCTTTACGCTGAGTTTGTCCTTGGTCATCGGGTGGACTACCTCAGTACCCGTCCAGGATCAGGAGCGGGACATGGTAGGATGGGGCATCAGGAGCATCAGATTGTAGGTGTTCGTCGGCGTCGACGCGAGGGACCAGAGTTGCACACCATCCCTGCACCGGCATTGCGAGCGGTGGGAGGACAGATTAGGGGGGATGTTCATTCAGTGGCATCATCCTTACAGCACATGGTCTCGGCCCTATCGAGATCTATTGCGATTCCACCTCCCCCACCTCGATCATCGATGGAGCATCCCACATCTACACCACCTCCCACATCTACGGCGCCTCAGCACGAGTTGGAGGCTCGAGACAGACGGATTGCAGAGTTGGAGGCTGTGTTGGCCGAGTCTAGGGACGAGGTTAGTTATTTTGATTATGTTAGTTTATTTTTTTGTAGCGTGTTTTGAACTGAAGTTTTTTGGTTAATTCTCACCATGTACGCGACATGTTTGCATTGCAGGCACATCTATTGCGTCAGGAGATGGAGTCTCGCGTACGACTGTTGCAGACAGATTTGGAGGAGCAGAGGATTCGGACACGCATAGCATACCATCGCGCAGAGCACTATATTTTGCAGCTGAGGCATATTAGTCGTGATCCGTCGCGCCATAGGATCGACCCCAGTGTGGCCCTATACCCTGCTCCTCTTGTAGATGTGCCGACTAGGACACCCATAGACGCAGCAGTCGTAGCGAGGCTTCCTACTGCCACTTGTGTCCTCTGCCACGAGGACTTTGACACAGTAGGGTGGTTTGGACTAGGGTGCGGCCACATCGCACATCTCCACTGCATGACCCGCCACATGGTGGCACGTTCAGTGTGCCCTGTATGCTTTGCCGACATTGATGTGGCGACATACAGAGGACTGGGCATGGATGATCTATATCCTGGTCATCGTCAGGCTGTTGATCCATTCGCCCGTGTAGTCTTGACAGAGCACTACAGGGAGGAGGCACAGAGAGCATTGCTGATGCAGGAGGGTGCGGATACATCGGTGGTTGCATCATGCGTTCCACGACGCTTTTCGTACGGTGATTTCATGCCAGGTGATGAGGCACGAGCGGAGGAGGCACGCCGGATTGAGCGAGAGGCAGAGCTGCAGACATCATTGCAGCAGTGGGTGGAGCAGCAGCTAGGGCGGGGCCGAGACCTGCGTCTTTCACATGTAGAGACGATTACTCGCGCTGGATTTGAGGCACGAGTATTCGCAGATGCACGGCTATGGGAGCTGAGACGCGCGTACATAGAGGAGGCGAGGGAGGCAGAGATGGCAGCAGTGGCGCGTGCAGCATGCCCTCCTCTTCATCGTGATGAGGCTGGCCCATCTCATGCAGGTGATGAGGCTGGCCCATCTGAGCCGGCATTGCCTGAGGGCACACAGCGGACGGTTGGGCAGCGAGTCATACAGGAGCCACGTCAGCGTTCCACTAGAGGATCATATGTAGAGTTATCAGATTCAGATTCAGATTGATTGTTTAGGCTTCACACGTTTCTTGTATAGGGATGCACTTTTGCAGCATGATGATGATGATGTACAGATTCATTTTGGTACTTTCATGATATTGTTCCCACTTTTATGATGTATGAGCATTTTCGTACTTTCATGATGTTCTTCACACTTTGTTTATCTCAGTTTATCTCAGTTTATAGTTTGTTTAATACATAAGGTATTTAAAAAAGAATGCCATGTGAAGTAATTGTAAACATTAAACATTAATTGCAAACATTAAACATTAAACATATCAAAATTCATCTTTTTTTGGATGAAATTTTTATTTTGCTGATAAAAGTTTTTTATTTTTTAAACAAAAATTTTATTCTATTCATGTTTGTCAATAAAGTGTGTTTCAAAATCCAAATTTTCATCAATTTTTCAAAAAGACAACTATTGTCATATTCATGCTTCCAAATCTAGCCTTCCGATCTTAATATCAAAATATGTTGAAATTCAACCATTTGATAAACTAATTTGTATAAAAAGAAAATTACTTTTTTTAGACAATGCCATAGCCCAATGTAAAATTGTTTCATCAAATGAAATTAGATATTAAAGTAACATCAATTTTACCAACTTTCAATTTATGCTATTTACAAAAAGTATTCTAGAAATGTATATTGGTACAAAACTTATCCATGACTCCGAGGGCAATGTTGTTACCTATGTGTAAATCAATTGATAAAAAATTCTTTCAACACCAATGAACTTGAGGGAATGTGTGATCTAGAGATACTTAAACAACATGACAAAAGGAAAAAATTCGAGAAATCACTAATGTGTGGACATGCTTAGTTTGTAGGGTGTAGAAATTCTTTTATGCATTCTTTTTTCACAATTCTAGTTTTTTAATATTATTGACATGAAGCGTATATTTTGTCCCTACAATTTTTAAAAAATATAAATTTTTTGGGGATTTTTTTCAAAAATGGAGTTAGACTTGTCCTTTGCATGATTTTGCTGTTATTTATTATGACTCAGTGTTTAATTTGTCTCTTATTGTTAACAATACTTGTGCTAATTGGTGATCAAAGAAAACAAGACCTAATTATTTGTCATATTCGAACCACAATCACATGTGCCTTCCAAATCACAATCGCATATGCCTTCCAAGTTTCTAAGGACTATTTCAATTTCCTTAATATGACATTTGCCAATGCACCAATGTAATTATTATGCATGTATAAAAGATAATGAACATAAAGAAGAGAAATCAACACAATTGGCAATTAATGCATGTATACGGGAATACAAGGAAGGTGTGGCATGCTAGCCCACCATTTTATTTCACTATTTTCTTTTGCATTTAGTGGTTTATGTACAAGAGAAAGGATTGGCGGTTGGTATAAGGAAAAGTGTTGGTATTTGGTTTATGTAAAAAGAAAGGGTTGTTGTGGCTATGCACCAAAAAAATATACACATATTAACAATCCCACTTCTCCCTTTTAAACTCTACTCATGTATGGGAGTACAAGGAAGGTGTGACATGTTAGGCCACAATTTAATTTTACTATTTTCTTTTGACTTTGGTGGTACGCTAACGTGTAGTCGTGCTAGTAGGGATTGCTTCTACGTGGCGCAAACCAAATCAGTTGGAGACCAAATCTTGCGTCGATGTACGTCTAGGGTAGCCTAAGAGGCGTGTGAAGTTTCGTCCCCAACAGGGTTTAGGATTTAGGGTCCAGGGTTTAGGGTTTAGGGTTTAGGGTTTAGCCGTGCTAGTAGGGATTGCTTCTACATGGCGCAAACAAAATCAGTTGGAGACCAAATCTTGCGTGGATGTACGTCTAGAGTAGCCTAAGAGGCGTGTGAAGTTTCGTCCCCAACAGGGTTTAGGATTTAGGGTCCAGGGTTTAGGGTTTAGGGTTTAGGGTTTAGCCGTGCTAGTAGGGATTGCTTCTACATGGCGCAAACAAAATCAGTTGGAGACCAAATCTTGCGTCGATGTACGTCTAGGGTAGCCTAAGAGGCGTGTGAAGTTTTGTCCCCAACAGGGTTTAGGATTTAGGGTCCAGGGTTTAGGGTTTAGGGTTTAGGGTTTAGCCGTGCTAGTAGGGATTGCTTCTACATGGCGCAAACAAAATCAGTTGGAGATCAAATCTTGCGTGGATGTACATCTAGGGTAGCCTAAGAGGCGTGTGAAGTTTCGTCCCCAACAGGGTTTAGGATTTAGGGTCCAGGGTTTAGGGTTTAGGGTTTAGGGTTTAGTCGTGCTAGTAGGGATTGCTTCTACATGGCGCAAACAAAATCAGTTGGAGACCAAATCTTGCGTGGATGTACGTCTAGGGTAGCCTAAGAGGCGTGTGAAGTTTCGTGCCCAACAGGGTTTAGGATTTAGGGTCCAGGGTTTAGGGTTTAGGGTTTAGTCGTGCTAGTAGAAATTGTAAAAATGTATGCATTTGTCCTTCCACGTGGCGCATACCAAATCAGTTGGAGACCAAATCTTGCGTGGATGTACGTCTAGGGTAGCCTAAGAGGCGTGTGAAGTTTCGTACCCAACAGGGTTTAGGATTTAGGGTCCAGGGTTTAGGGTTTAGGGTTTAGTCGTGCTAGTAGAAATTGTAAAAATGTATGCATTTGTCCTTCCACGTGGCACATACCAAATCAATTGGAGACCAAATCTTGCGTGGATGTACGTCTAGGGTAGCCTAAGAGGCGTGTGAAGTTTCGTCCCCAACAGATAAGTCCACGTGCGTATTTCATTAGTACGTGCGCCATTTTTCATACGTAGTCACGAGTGCTAGTAGGGATTGTAAAAAAGTACGCAACTGTCCTTCTATGTGGCGCATACCAAATCAGTTGGGCACCAAATCTTGCGTGGATGTACGTCTACGGTAGCCTAAGAGTCGTGCGAAGTTTCATTTCCAACAGATAAGTCCACACGCGTATTTGGTTAGTACGTGCGCCATTTCTCACACGTAGTCGTGCTAGTAGGGATTGTAAAAATGTACGCATTATACCTTCCACGTGGCGCATACCAAATAAGTTGGAGACCAAATCTTGCGTGGATGTATGTCTAGGGTGGCCTAAGAGTCGTGCGAAGTTTCATTCCCAACAGATAAGTCCACACGCGTGTTTCACGTTTTTAAAATGTCCTAATGCACAAAACAAATTACAACATTGCAACTAATAAACAATTTTTTGTATTACAAACACAACAAATCCCATTGAGAAGACATCGGACATCATGTTAAAAATAGAATCTAATACAATGATGTGTATGAACATGTATACAGCCATCATAGTGAAATACAAAATATGAGTCCATGAAAGTTACAATGGTACGGTCACACAGTGAGCCTATACATATCGAATACAAAAAAGTGTAATCAACTAGTGATACCCAATAAAAATCAATCTGATCAACTGATGATCCCAAAAAATATGATATGTAATGTGCTACTCCTCAAGATCAGCTCTCATGCCAATAGTTGCAAGTATGCTCTCGTGATCCGCCACTGCAAGGTGCCATCGTGGAGTGGACGTCGCCTTGCGAGTGCGAACACGACTCAAAGTAATCTTGATCCCAACAACAAGATGAGAATACATGTATGCCTCCCGATCCACCATGTACTCCTGGAACTCAATATAGCGACCACGCCTCTATATCTGCTGAAAATAGTGGCCACCGACGATCATGCTATGAGCATTAAAGTGCATCCCATGCCCATCCACTGTATCCTCATTCAGCACACTCTTCAGCATAGAGCATCGCAACAAGTAATAATCCACACCCTCCTCATTGCCCTCCGAAGCAATAACCGCGAAGATATCACCAATACGCAAAATATCTGTAAGCTGGTCATAATCTCTAGAGGAACTGAATCCCGCATCCTGATCATCATGTATCTCCTCCCAAGGCTGGAAGGGAGAAAGCACTCGCCGTACCCATGGATCGGCCCATGGTATCATGGAGCACCCTCCCCAATCATCATCAATGCATGCAGAGCAAAAACATGCAAACCGTCGAGAAAAGATCGCGGGGTGAGACTCACCTACGCTCCTGATGGAATGGAAATCAAGAGTGCCAGGCACAGAACGACAATCAAAAGGCCGCGACCGATCAAGACTCCCAATGTCCACGCACCAAAAATACCGGCTCACCACCCTATCGTCACGCGACTGAAACGAGGATGTAGCACTAGTGGATAAGTGCTGGCTGCACCACATCATGTGCATCCTTGAAGCGATCGGCACTGTGACGCAACTGGTATCGACGCAAAGCACGCTTCACACAAGCACCTGCACCATCGTGCTCTCCCTTACCGTGCCCTGTCTCGAAGTAGCTCCATGTGATCGGAATGCCTGTCTCACGGTGCCATCTGCAGAACCAATAAAACTATCTAGCGGATTTGAACTGACCACCGCAACCGTCTGACCAGATCCAACGCCGCTGCCATGTGACACCATGATCCCTCAAGAAACTATCATGCAAAGTGAAGCAATGCTGCACAAAATGGGCATCATGCGATCGATCATCACTAATGTAGAAGTGATACTCTTGCACAATGATGCAATGGTGCTATCAATGCCATCCACATGAGCCTGTGCATGACGATAGCTAATGTGCACAAATATAGCAACCTGCAATATGGCATTGATAAAAAATTATGACTATTGAAATAATTCAATATAATGAGGCGGGGAAAAAATCAATACTCAATCACACGTCACCTGTTCGGAGAAATAATACTCCGATTGGATCTCATGCTGTGGTGCAAAGGTGTAATTCTCTGCAAAGTCCACCACTGAGACAACCACCCCTATAGGAAATGTCCTCAAACATGCACGAAACTGACGATCCTCCCATTTCGCAGTGTGCGAGTGGCGTATGTAGCGGTACAGCTTCCCTCGAAAACAGTCGATGAATACAACACGTGGTGTCTCCTTCCCCACAAGCTGCAACCTCCTCGACTGTGCACCACCATCTAATGTCAAGGTACAGTACTCATACTGCTGCCAACAAACCATCTGCACATCACAAGTATCTAGTGCAACTCGTGGCACTCTGGCAAAGTCACCACACAAAGTACACGTGCCTTCCACACAATCAAGGGAGTGGAATAAAGCATCACCATCTCGCGTACACAATATGGAATGAATGAAGTCGCGAGGGCTAGTAGGAACCACTCCCCTATGACCATCAAGGGAACAGAATACGTCATACATCAATCCAAAATCCACATGGTAGCGACAACAGCATGTGTCACGCTCCTGAGAGCATCGCACAAACCATGGCCTGCATCGCTCAAATGACCTCTGCCCAATCTTGAACTCCGGGTGCGCCTCTACAAACTGAGTGTACAACTCAGTCTGGGTACACTCCAAAAAACATGCACCATGCTCAATGTACACACCGCGTGACACCCTCTTCCGCAATGCCTTCTTGAACACCGGGGATGCTCTGCAATGCTCCTCCCAAAACTGTTGTATGAAGGACCTAGCGGAATCATCCAACAATCGATCGCTGCGATGTGCACGACCACTCGAAGCCCAAAGAGCATCAGTCTCACTATCCTCTAGACTCTGCCTCCTAATGATGCCTGCTCGCAATGTGCGCGGTGCAATCTGAAGAAGACGTGAAGCGGTACGCACATGGCCTATCATATGAGGTCTACTAATGGCAGCCACAATAGCACGACGTGCTACCAAGGCATCACTGGAGTTCCTATGCTTAATAGAAGCATAGGAACGTCGAACACTGCTAAGGACCTCGCTAGATACAACCCTATCTCTACGTGCACCAAGACCAGCAAGCCTCCTACACTCTACCAAGTCAGGGTGATCAATCAGGGACGTAAGAAGAGAAGACTACGAAGCTGGCGTGAGGTCACAAAAAAAAGACTGCACGATCTTGCTAGTACGACGACGGATAGTGGACTTCGGCAAGTCACGTCGTGAAGCAACACTGCTGCTGCAAGGTGGGGCAACGGGATCAATGGGAGATGGTAGGGTGGACGGGGGAAGGGAGGCGCCAAGCGGAGCGGGGGGAGGGGGAGGGGGAGGGGGAGGGGGGAGGGTGGAGGGGGAAGAGGTAGAGGTGGAGGCCAAAATGTAGGTGGCTAGGGGAAGGGCGGAGGCTAGAGGTAGGGGAGCGGATGAGCATGGGGGGACAATGGAGGTGGGGGTGGGGGTGGAGGTGGGATGTAGAGGTAGAGCTGGAGGTGGATCAGTGGTGGCAGCGCGAGCTCGAGCTCTAGAGGCTCTCTTGCGCTCACGAGCCTTCCGCTTGCGCTCCTCGTCAATGAGATTTGGGGGGGGGTTCCTACATCTTTCACGTCTACTAGCTCTACGGCTTTGAGAACCCATTCTCAATGAAAGTAGGATGGAAGGTGTGACAAAGTGATGAGGAGGCAAGAATGGCTAAGAATGGGTGAAATGAACCAAAACGTGGTGTCTTATAGAGAGCCTCAACTCATCCACTAGATTGCTCTTAGATTGCTCTTCATTATTATTGGTGGAGAGGTGCTAAGATTGATACTAATTGGCTTAGTTTTGGTGGAGAGGTCTGCTATGCCCAGAGCCGCGATCAGATCTTATACCTCGATCGAGGTATACCTCGATCGAGGTATTTAGTGCATTGCGCATGCATGTATGTATGAACCTCGATCGAGGTATCTCTATGTGTCCTCGGTCACATACCTCGAACGAGGTATTCTATGCCTCCCCCATCATACATACCTCGATCGAGGTATTGTATGCATCGCACATCGTCATGTGTATACATCTGGCTGATGTGGCACCATGCATGGTCATGATGTGGTAATATAGTCTCTTCTTGCATGGTCATGATGTGGTACTGGGCATGATGTGGCATGATGAGTTGGCATTCATGAGGTGGTAGATGACATGGCAAATTGAGGTGGAGGATTGGTGACGTGGCCAGGAGAGGAGGTATGCCAAGGTGGCATTGTGTGATCACATGGCTGATGATGTGGAATGATGAGGTGGCACATGTGGCAGCACGTGTGGCAATGTAAGGTGACATGGCAAGGAGTGATGTCACATCTGCTTGATGAGATGGCACCACGTGGTCTAACAACGTGGCATGGTTTTGATGACTCAGCCTTCCACATGGGCAGCATGCAAACTCCAAAGGCTTGCCACTAGGGTCAGTGATGCTCCTAGCCTACCTCACCAAGCCTAATACCAAGCCTACCTTGTCTTGGTATTAGGCTTGGGTGGCCCTTTTTCCCCCACAAAAGGGAGATTTAACTCTTGGAGGCCATATCGTACGTTTCCCTTACTCAAATTTAACCAAAATTTTTTCCCCTTATTCATCATGCATAGGACTAAAAATATTGACATTTTTGAAATGTTTGGTTATGTTTGAGAATTACTAGATTTATTTTTAATATTCTTTGTTGATCCTCTGAGGAGTAAAAGTAAAAATTAAACTTCAATCTTCCTAAATCTAACCGTTGGATTTGGGATTTGATGATTCAACCACACACCCTTATGTGCCTACTAACCTTCCACCGAATTGGATTTGCTTAATTATTCAAAATACTAAAAAAATGTGGTGTGCTACTAAAATGCATGTATTTTATGACTTTATTTATTATAAATAATTATTTATAATTAGATAAATCATTCAAAAAATTACCAATAAATCAAGTTAAGCTCTACATAATGCAAAGAGACCACTTACAAAGTTTCAATAACATTTAATCTAAAATGAGTGAGAAATTTAGAATTTTATATGACACTCTTTGTTCGTGACAAACGTGTGACCACCCTGGAACCATGCCGTGTGACACAAAGAAATTTTTTGTGTGTGCATCGAATTTTCGATCAGACTATACGATTGTGTGCACAATAGCAAGTGTGATGTTGTGTCAGAAGACTTCAAAGACTAGATCCATAGGGAAGTAGGTGAGATTTGCATTTTTGAGTGCTAAAAAGCTTGTTTTTCCACCTCCTTAAGATTGGGGAGTGAACAAAAAGTGGACACCCTTAGCTTGCTACCACCCAAGAGCCAAAACAGATCTTCATCTCACAGCTGAAGTATGCTGGAGAGATACTAAAGGCATTTGGCATGGCTGAGTGCAAGACAATTGGCACCCATATGGAGGTTGATGTGAAGCTCTCAAACGAGGATTCATCACCATTTAAAGTGGATGAAGCGAAGTACAGATGGCTTGTGGGCATATTGATTTACTTGTGCAACACACGGCCGGACATCAGTTTTGCAACTGGTGTACTAAGCAGGTTTTCCAATAAGCTCTCAAACGAGGATTCATCACCATTTAAAGTGGATGAAGCAAAGTACAGATGGCTTGTGGGCATATTGATTTACTTGTGCAACACACGGCCAGACATCAGTTTTGCAACTGGTGTACTAAGCAGGTTTTCCAATAAGCCTCGGGAGAACCATTGGAGGGTAGGGATGCGGGTGCTGAAATACATCAAAGGCACACTTGATTTGTTTCTCACTTGGATCTGGAGCTGTGTCATGGGTCAACAAGAAGCAACCTACAGTTGCTCTTTCTTCTACCAAGGCTGAGTACAAATCAGCATGTTTTTCTTCTTGTGAGGTAGTGTGGTTGAGGAGGATTTTAGGGGACATGGGTGTAGTGCAGAACAAGCCTACGCAGTTATCATGTGACAATCAAAGTTGCATGGCAATTGCAAAGAGCCCTGTGTTCCACACTCGCACAAAACACATTGAGATTCAATATCACTTTGTAAGCGAGCTCATCATGGATGGAGAGGTCAACTTGGTGTACTATCCGACTACAGAGAATGCTGCCAACAAGGTGCACTATAATTGGATGTACGGGACCTCCTGCAGCAGGAGAGGGAATTTGAAGAACGCATGAGCAAAGCCACGTGCATTCAAGAGGATGCTCTTGATATGGTTTTTCTAGGAGCAGATGGCACATCTAAACCAGTCAAAGTCAGCACTTTGTTGACAACTGAATTCCGTAGCGAATTCATTGCCCCATTGCGGGAATTTTCCGATGTGTTTGCTTGGGACTATGCGGATATGAAGGGTCTGGATCCAAAGTTTTACCAACACCAGGTTAACCTCAAACCAGATGTCATTGCGATAAAGATACAAAGGTATCGTATGAATCCACACGTGGCCAAGTAAGTGCGTGAAGAACTGGAGTGCTTATTGCAGGTGGGATTCATTGCACCGATTGATAATCCGGAGTGGATTTCCCCGATTGTCATTGTGCCAAAGAAAAAAAAGAAATTGCAAATTTGTGTCAACTACTGCAAGCTGAATGTAGCCACGGTTCCTGATCCATTCCCCTTGCTCTATATGGATTCACTGCTTGATGAAGTGGCAGGGCACGAGGTGTACTTCTTGGATGGATATAGCGGGAACAACCAAATCCGAATGGCTCCGGAAGACCAGCCCAAAACAACATTTATCACATCTAAGGGGGTCTATGTCTGCAATGTTATGTGGTTCGGATTTTGGAATGCCCCCTCGACCTTTTAGAATGCAATGCAGGAGATCTTCGGGTCCTATTTGATAGATTTCATGAGGATTTTCCTACATGACCTTAGTGTGTTCGGCACTTTTGATGAGCACCTGAACCACTTGCGGAAATGTTTCCAATGATGCAAGGAAGTCTCCTTCCGCCTGAACCCTAAGAAATGTGCTTTCGCAGTCCATAGCGGCCGACTCCTAGGGCATGTGATCTCGGCAGAAGGAATTGCGGTGAATCTGGATAAAGTGGAGATAAAGTGGCAGTAATTATGCAAACTCGAGCACCAACGATGCCTAAGGAATGCTTGCAGTTCTTGGGACAAATTCGATGGCATGGTAGACATCTGCGGTTCTTGGCTCACATGGCGATTCCATTGAATGCATTGGCTCATGTGGAACTGAAGACATTTGTGTGGACCGTAGAGTGCGACCAAGCATACCGGCAGCTGAAAATTCAACTTTCTAGAGCACTGGTGCTGCTGTCTTCGGATTGGGAGAAGAATTTTCATGTGTTTGTGGATGCCTCGAATCTAGCCATTGGGAGCGTCTTGATGTATGAAGATGCAAATAAGTGGTATCCCTAGTCTACTACGCAAGCCAACAGCTTTCAACGGCTGAAAAGAATTATTCCGTCATGGAGAAAGAAGGATGATCTATTCTGTCAAGAAATTCTTGCATTATTTCTTCGGTCAACCGTTTATCTTCCATGTCGATCATTCCACACTATTACATTTGGTGAAGCAGCAAAGTCTTACGGGCCGATTGGCACGATGGGTGTTGCTCTTGCAGGAATACGATTTTGATGTCATTTATCGCTCGGACTCGTAGCATGCAGTTGTAGATTTTCTTTCCCGACTAGAATCTGGGGAGTTGCCAATGGGAGTGGAGGACGAATTCCCTGATGTGGAGCTAGCAGCGATTTTTTGGGTGGATCCAATCACGACAAAGGCCGAAGTCATCCCAGAAGGACCATGGTCATGGTATGATATTATGCTCTCATTCCTTTCTACTGGCATCATGTATAAATACATGAATCGGGATCAGAGGAAACGTTTGGCATTGCGGAGCCATTCCTTTGAAGTCATCTTGGGGCAGTTGTACCGACAACATCTGACGGAAGCGGCACTATTGCAGTGTGTTCCACCTCATGAGCAGGAAGTAGTGTTAATGGAAGCCCATTGTGGGGTTTCGAGTGGCCATTTTGTAGGCGAAGTCACCGCAAAGAAAGTTTTGCAGGTAGGGTTATGGTGGCCGACCATACAAAAGGATGCTCGATGGTTTGCAAAAAGTTGTGACCTTTGCCAAATGGTTGGGACAGCCCACTGATTGAGACCGCATGCCACTTAATCCCATCTTGCCTCTGGAACCATTTCACAAATGGGGTGGATTTCATGGGTCCATTCAAGCCCACAGCTACCCACACCCGGAATTGCTACACTTTGGTAGCCACTGACTATTGCACCAAATGGGTGGAAGCTTGGGCCTTGCAGGACAACACCGCAAAATCGGTCACAAAGTGTCTATACTGCGATGTGTTCACTCAGTTCAGGTGTCCAATTGAGATTGTCAGTGACAGGGGAACTCATTTTGTCAACAAAGTCGTGAAGCGGATGAATGCTTTTTATATGGTGATTCACAAGAAGTCTTCCCCCTATTATCTGCAAGCGAATCGACTGGCTGAGTCTACCAATCATACATTCAAGAGGATCATGTCGCTACTGGTGAATGAGCACTACACGGATTGGGATGAAAAGTTGTTGGCAGCACTATGGACGTACCGCACTTCATTCAAGGTGGCTACAAGGTTGACTCCTTTTAAATTGGCATTTGGGCTGGAAGCAATCATGCCAATCGAGCATATTATTTTGAGTCTAAGGATTGCAGTAGAGGACAGGCTAATTCCGCAGGACTCTATGGTATTCCGGTTGGATGTTCTCAACCAATTGGATGATTTGTGACTGGAGAGCTATTATCTCACCTTGGAGGTTCGAGCTAGGCGCAAGCAGAGGGTGGATTTGGCATCCAAGAAGAAATCTTTTGAGCGTGGGAAACTGGTTCTTCTATTCAACACTCGCCTTGGGAAAATGCCAAAGAAATTGAAATTGCGTTGGTCGGGTCCATTCTGGGTTTTTCATAATTGCAGATTGACATCGTTTTATCTTGCGGATTTGCAAGGCCATGTTCTTCGACATCCAGTTCATGGGTTTCATCTTCATCCATACCATCATGAGAAGAGAGGAGCCCCAAGGAGGAGAACCTTTTAGAATTTTGCTTGGGCAATGAGTATTTAGTAACCATGAGGGGCCAAGGAAAGCAAGAATTCGAGAAAGGTTTGGCCATGGAGCAAGGGGTGGAGGGTGGAATCCTACCTTAAAAGGGGAAATTTTGAACAAAGAGAGTTGGATGGTGGAGTACTACACTAAAGGAGGGAAATTATATATTGGGATCTATTTTAGATGTAGTTGGGAGTATTACATTAAAGGAGGCAATTCGTATATTGGGATTTACATCAGATGTATAGGGGATTGGGCCTGAGAGAGAACTTTCTTGCTAGAAAATTCTCTAGAAAAGGGCAAGTAATTGAGACTTTCTAAGCCATTTCTCAAGACTGTTTGGTTAATTTTGATCACTATTAATTCCTGAGGTCGGAGGCTAAAGAGAGGATAATAAAAAAGGGAAATCAATCGTTGCTAGTTTAAAAAAAGGGGCTCGAGGGGAAAATTTTAGTTGATGCATTAGCCGAAATCTCTTTGAAAGAGGATAGCTCAAATTTGACCTTAGTAAATCTCATAGCTTCAAGAGTTCTCGAAGGTCATAATGCAAGTCTATAAGGTAAATTGGAATTTGTGTGGTGTTTCCTTCCCACAACAATTTGGGAAGTTAATTGCAAGTTTTGGGCTCTAGTCAGCATTTATATTGGGGCCTCAATGGCCATTCCCCATCTCTAATGAGGCACAAATTTCCTGGGTTGAGGTGGAGACGGTCAAGCCATCGCATGAGGACACGTGTCAGAAGGGTTCACGGCATGATGACAGCAGTCTTCTACGAGATCCTAGCCTGGACACCATGCAGCTCAATGTCATCAGAACGGGATATTGACCATCTGAATTCCAACCCTTGCTCCATTGTTTGCATGTCTCAGTTGCTTGCTACTTGCTTGTCATCGCACTTATAGTTCTCTTGAGTGCATTCGCCTTCCAGCTATCATCAATGTTCTCTGTTATCTTGGTTCTTATCCTTGCTCTTCTCTACACTGATCCTCCTCTAAATCCTCCTCTCATGGCTGACTTGAGCTTGCACCTTTCCTTTGGTCCTTGTAATGGGTCTTCCTCGGCATCTACTTTGTCTTAACCCTAGGCCTCTCAAGTGGTGGCATGGGCATAGGAACTATGTCCATGATGGGCTATATAATCGGGAGATAAATGATGGTACTCTTTCTTGCAGTTTTCATGTCGAGAATCCTCTCTACAAGCTTCTCGATATCGGGGAGGTTCTTGAAAACATTCTGCTCATTTGGGGGAGTCCTCTCACAAGAGGTGTGGTATGTCTCTCATGGGGAGGAGATGTTAGAGTAGTTATTTCATGGTTTTATCAAGGGAGGTTGTACTGTGCCACTCATTAAGAAAAGAATCTCTGGAGCTCTCCTGGGAGTTGGGGCTCTCATAGGATTTTGGGGAGGGCTCACAGGAGAGTTTTTGGAGGGCTCATGCTCTTAAGACTTGGGGGAGGGCTCACGAGGAGGGGAAGGCTCATGAGACTTGGGGGAGGTCTCACGAGACTTGGGGGAGGGCTCACGAGACTTGGGGGAGGGCTCATGGGACTTGGGGGAGGGCTCACAAGAGTCAGGGGAGGGATCACAAGAGTCGGGGGAGGGCTCACGGGACCTAGGGCAGGGCTCATTCTCTTGGGAGATGGGGGAGGGCTCAAGAGACTTGGGAGGGGACTGATGGGATGTAGGGGTGGGCTCATGGGAGTGCTGATGAGAGGTGCCACTAGACCTAGAGAGGTTCATATGTGCAGATGCCATGGAGGTTGGGGAGCTAGAGGAAGAAGGGTGGAGGTGGCGTCCTATGGGTCTGGCAACATTCTTGACTTGTGCCATTGAATAATGAGAGTTATGATTTTTAAAAACGTTTTATATAGGCCCATCATCTTTTTAGACCCATTTTAATTACGTTTAGGGTTCCACCCTACCCCCTCAACCCTAACCCCTCCCACAATTATAAACTACTTCTTTCATACATTGGATCTTTAAAAAGAAATAGACAATTTTAAAATCCTACATAATTTATAGACCATGAATTTTGATAAGATGCACTTTGTGATGTGTATTTGTTTAATACTTATTTCTTAGGGTAGATGGTAAGATTCTTTGCTTGAGAATTCATATTTCCATAGAATTCATGACCTAACATACAAATTTGGAAGAACATTTTAATCAATATTGAACTATATGATAAGAAAAGGTATAAATACTCTCAAATTGGGACTCTCTTGAGATGAGAAGCACTAAATATTCCCAGATTCTTTGATTGAGATTGTATATTTTCACAAAACTCATGATTGAACATACAAATTGGGAAGAACACTTTAACCAATATAGAACTACATGACAAGGAAAGGTATAAATACTCTCACATTGATACCCTCTCTATCAACTGTCGATGGTAAATTAGAGGCCTACCATGGTGGTGATGGGTGACAGAGAATTAGGGTTTGATTCTAGAGAGGGAGCCTGAGAAATAGCTACCACATCCAAGGAAGGCAGTAGGCGTGCAAATTACCCAATCCCAACACGGGGAGGTAGTGACAATATATAACTAATGGGCTGGTTTGGGACACCGTCACAATTTCAACCACTAGGCTGGTTTAAGACACGTTTAGGACACTCACAATTTCAACTACCAGGTTGGTTTAGGATAGTCACAATGTCAATGATTGGGTTGATTTAGAATACAGACAATTTCAACCATCGAACTCTCCTTGGTACCCTTCATGTACCTCATGATGCACTTTACTGCTTCCCAATGCCTCTTTCCTAGATTAGCCATATATTGGCTAACAACTCCCAGTGCACATGCAATGTCCAGCCTAGTAGCTATCATAGCATACATAAGACTCCCAACCGGTAATGCATAAGGAACATTGGCCATCATGACTCTCTCCTCATCTGATTTGGGACTATATGCCTAACTCAGTTTCACATGTATAGGCAATGGAGTACTTATTTCCTCCCCCCCGTCCATATTGAAATGCTGCAACACTTCTGTAACATACTCCTATGACGACGATGAGGTTGCACGATTCTCAAGCTAGGCTCTTTTCGGTTTGCTCGCATGTGGATAAGTAGGAGATCCACTTTTGTTTATGTGTTCACCTTTGCAGGTGGTGCAGTGTTGTGGATGTCTCGTGTAGAGGACCGTGTTGCTTTGTCTATCATAGAGGCTATGTATGTTGCAGCCACAAAGGGTTGCAAGGAGGTTGCAAGGAGGCTATATGGCTTGATGGGGGCTCTCATGGGAGATTTGGGGACTCATAAGGTGTACCGACATTGCATAGTGATTCCATGAGTGCTATTCAACTAGCATGGAATTTGGTCTTTTATGCAAAGACCAAACACATTGAGGTCAGGTATGATTTCATCAGGAAGGTACTTGAGGACAAGCGCATAGAGCATGTCAGGGTTCATACACATGATAATATGATTTCATCAGGAAGGTACTTGAGGACAAGCGCATAGAGCATGTCAAGGTTCATACACATGATAACCATGCAAATATGCTGACAAAGTGTCTAGCAAGTCATCGGTTTGAGTATTGTCGTGTATTGATGGGCATTGGACAGTATGTCCACTAGTTGTTCTCCCTTAAAGGAACATTGGCCTTTAAGTGGGAGGTTGTGGGAAATAAAGGCCACAGTGCCTTAACCTCGGTTATGTATAATACTCAAGCACATATATATATGGATGACATAGAAGATTAGGGTGTTTTGCACCCACCAAAATTCCACTTCCTTTGTTGAGATCCCTCGGGCCAATTGGGAGGAACTAGGAAGAAACTAAAAGTAATACACCTTGATTGAGTCCATCATGTGACAACTAAATGGTCTAGATCTATTTCCTAGATCCAATGGTCATCTTTCAATGATGTGACCTTTAATGAAATCCTTTTTTAGTCCTGTTAGAATTTCACATTAAAAATGAATTCCCAAGCTCGTAACTTTTAGCCTAGATGTCCAAGCAATAGTCCCAATTATGTATATGATTTTTTGGCAAGCATATACACTTTTCCCAATATTGAGAAAAGGAATCACTTGTTGTATGTCTCTAAGAAAAGTATCTATGGTCCTATGGAGTTGTTGGCCTTTTTGGAATGCTATGACATTTGTATTAGATTCATGGGGCTGAACTTCACCCTACAACATGGTGTTTACTCAATCCCTTTGGTGTGGTGGATTATGTAAGGTGCATCTAATTGTGCCATCACCTAGTCATCCATTACATATGCTTATGTAAATTGTCAAAGTGGTTCCATTTCTTGAAGTGTGTCCATTGACAAGCTCAGCTTTGTTGCTTCCCAAGTCCCTTAGCAATTATTTGATGTAGCATTTCACAAGTTCTTCTCTTCTAGCCCTTGGCTAGGATATGACTCAATAACCTTTATGCACTCATATCTCTATATGGCACTTCTTTTGCCCATGCTTGGGCCATGTATATTCGATTCCCTATGCGATGGCCATTGTATGTCCCAACATGCATCATGCCTTACTTATTCAATGTTATGAACTAAAGCTTATGTATCACTCTTCTATCTATATAGAGTAGATAGAAGAGTTGTAGGATCAATTTATATCCATTATGTATATTGAAAGATCTCTATAATATAGTCGATATACCCTTTAGCCTACCATATCATGGCTATCACTTCTTCACAATTAGTTTCAATCATGGTACTCCATGGACTTCATATGGGAACATGGTCTATGTCTACGATCAAGTACCCATCATGGCACTTCATAGCAACTATCATTGTGGCACATTGCAATAGGTATGGTTATTACATCCATATTCCTAAGAATTCATCAACCTAGGTAAGTCCATATATGCACATAGATTCATGGTGCTCTTTAGAGGTTCAATTCTTTGAGCTGACACTAAGTAGTTACCAAAGTCTTAGCAAAAGCAAGGGAGAGAGATGCACTAATGACTATTTTATTCTACTAAGTCCAAAGATTTTCCTCCTTGGACTTGGCATGTTCCTTAGCCCACTTAGCTAATGTGGCTTTCTAATGTATCTTTGTTTGAACCATATCCTACACTTGTTTTAATTTTTGAGTACTCTGAGTAGATGATACCAAAGCCTTGATAGAAGCAAGGGAGATAGTTGCATTGATGGCTATTTTGTTTTGTTGATCCACCTTAGTTCTTGAGGTGAGCGGAGGCTCCAAGTCCTCGTTTTTCTTGCTTGTGTTTTTTGCTCTTCTCCACTTCAAGCAGGTCTCCAGTGAGTGGAGTGTGTCCCTTGAGAACAGCCAGTTGTAAGTTGAGAATTGGACATGACCTTGAGAAGAGGGCTTGACCAACTCTAAGACTATCTGTGTATCTTGCTATGCATTGAAAAGATATGAGGTTGTAAGGTCAATAGAGGACATTACATGAGGTCCCAAAAGTGGTTCTTTGAATGGCTTGGGAGCCCAATGCAGCATAGGAAATTGGGAGGCTTTGAGGGTCCAAGTTGCGATCTTGTTCCTTTTTTGAAATTAAGAGAAGTGATTGCAGCTTGTGTGTGTTAGATTTCTTAAGGATATTTTGGTTGTAGATGTGCATGAAGCAGAGCAAGAAGAGATAAAGGGTCTATCCCTCAAGATATGTTTTTCTATCCACATGGCTTTCTCATATCCTAGGCCTGCCTCTTGGCTAGGATTATTGCAACTTTAGGCAAGAGTCTCTATACTAATCTTGCATACATCTTGGTAAGAAGTTAATCAATGTTGTGAGGTCAACACCTAAAGAATCAAAGGAGTGGGACAATAATAAGTGTAACAAGGTGTATTGTTTTGCATAAGTTCCATGATTAGTCTCAATCACACGTGGCCCAAAGTTGCAATCCACTTGCAAAATGTTTTGTTCACACATTTAAAATGTCCATGGGAGTAACTCCCTTGACCCTTGGGTCAAGCCTTGTCACAAGCCACATGTGCCTCTCAAGTTTTGGTTGAATAACTCCATTTCAATCAAAAAATCATGCTAATACCATGTAAACTATTTAAAATTTCAGAACAGGGACAATAAGAATTCTACAGCCCCACATGATACCTCGTCAATTTTTGAAGCAACCCTTTATCACATATATTGCATTTTAGACTATGAAATCTACGGGCATCTAGTTTCACCACTAACATAATGTGGCTCATAAGTGCTTGAGGTTTTTCATTGTGGGAATATTTTGTCACAAATTGCCAATTTTAGGATACCAACACATAGCAAGGGGAGGCATGGTCACCTATCACTAGCAAATGAAACTCCACTCCATAGAACGGCCCAAGGAGACTCATTATTAGGGGAAACCCACAAATATACACCTAATAATCACCATTTCTACGTAGGATAAACCCATCAAACCTCTTTGTGTCAAAACATGAAAAACCAGTGTATCAAGAGAATAGTATTGTAGTTGTTTGAAAAAGGAATGGGTCCCAAACCATGACACAATTTTAAATCTTTCCACAGAGACATAATATCTTGGAAATCAAGGACAAAGAAAACAAAGAAGCACATGGGGTATGATGTAGAAGGAAAAATAAAATTACGGCAACCAATTATTTCGCACATTACAGAGTTCATAAAGATGCTCGCCAAGGAGGAAGTAGAAGGAGATAGTGCAAATAAAGAATGCCTATGATAACACCATTCAAATATCAAGAAAGATTGAAGGTGGTGGTGGTGGTCAGATGAGAGTGAATGAAGATGGCACCGAAGCAATAAGTGATGACAGAAAGGACATTCGAACAAGCAAATGTTTGGATCACTCATTTTTGTGATGACAGAAAAGGACATTCAAACAATCAAATGTTTGGATCGCCCATTTCTACTTAAGTCATTGTAAAGGCATAATTAAATTATTGAAAAGGCCACGACAGATCCTTTGATGTTTGTATCACCCATTTGTACTTAACTCATTGTAAAGGTAGAAATAAATTGTTGAAAAGGCCACGGCAGATCCTTTGTACAAAGACTCATCCAGAGCAATATTTCTTGTAAACTTATGATAATAAAATTACAAGTTATAGTTTTCTGCATTGAAAGTAAAAAGAGTCTTGCAGGTTTCGTGTATACCTTTTTTAAACTTTGTGAATCTTTAAGAGCATGGTTTTTCATGGATTTAAACTAATAACTCAAGGGATTTTTTAATTTAAGAATACGATTCTTAAAAACAAGAAATACAAAATTAGGATTTAATAGTAGTTTTTGCATTATTAGTGCAACATTGTAGAGAGATGTTCTGAAATGTATTAAGTGGAAATGACAGTGCTAGAAAGTAAACTTTCGATTCTCGAATGACATTTTCATAAAGTAAACTTTTCATTTGGGAAGGATTTTAAGGAATAGTCCAAATGTAGACATATAAGTCCAAAACTAATGAAATAAGTGTTAGAAGTCAGTTAATAAAGGGAGTGTCTCACAGCCTAGTGGCCAAGCCAAGTAGGTGAAGCTAGTTGAGAATCCTCCTAAACCAAGTACCACCATTGGAGTGAAAAGAAAAGTAACTCCAATGGTAGCTTAGGCTTGGTCGAAATCTTCTTTGAACCCAGAGAAAAAAGAGAAAGCGAGGAGAGAATGCTTGTGTTTTGGATGCCATCAGCCTCATAAGTGGAAAGATTGTCCACGAAACAAGGATCGTCGGATGGCTGAGATGGTGATCTCAGAATGTGATGTGGAGATGTACAGTAGCCCTAGAGAAGAATAGATGCTGATTTAGCTAGTGAGATTTTCTCAGAGGTCAATACCTGTTTTGTTATGTGTGTTTGTTTGCTAAGTTAATAAACAATGCACCTAACAATATCCTATCAAATCCTGCAGCAACGAGGTATATAGTCTTTAACAATACGGAGTTAATTAAGATGAAGGGGAAAGTAGCCAATCATGACATCATTGTGTTGTTTGCCTCAACGTCAATGCACAATGTAATTAACTCCAAGCTTGTAAAGAGGCTAAAATTAATGACTAGCCCATCTGACTATGAATATATAGTCAGGATGGCATATGGAAGTTCACCTAAGGTATGGGACCAAAGGGTTACCCAGTTGGAGCTTGGAATTCACATGCCTCAGGATTGATGGAGCGCTCTAAGGTGGATGGAACCTATGTGGAGACATGATGAAGAGAATGCTCATGACATGCACGTCAAGTTAATAAGGTTCCAAGATAGATTAGCTTGGACTCCTGAACAATACATGATAGGCCTCTTATATAGAGAGTACCCTTTGAATAGTCAACACTTGTGGGATCCTCTGATCCACATCTCTCCTTGTGGATATCCTTGATGTACATCTTCAAATCATGTAGTCCACATCCTAGGGTGGCTACTTTAATTCTTTCCTATACCATATCTTAGCCTTTACTCTATGTGCTCATGGCACCATATCTCAACAAGCTCGTGAACTATTGTCTCTTCCATTGAGAGTCGCTAGAGACGCGACTCTTGGCAGCAGCATAAAGTGGATCATATATGTTGGCTATCACATGAAGAGGCGCAATATCTAGTCAGTTGATGGTGATAATATAATTTTGGTTCAGATCATTTGCATGCGTGGGTATGTTTCTTATGATTGTAGGAGCCTTTATGGCTATGATTTTGTGGCACAACTTCTATCTTGTAAGAGCAACAAGCTTGGTTAGGCTGAGCTCCTATTAGTGAGAATAAACTATCTTTTGTGAGAGTTATTGAGTGATTGTTCTTTCATTTCAATTCCACAAAGATTAACCTTTGCATGCACTAAGTGTTTTAAGGTAGATTAGTCATCAATGGTATCAGAGCAGGGAAACAATCTTGGCAAGACATACATATGTCAAGATACTCAAACTTGAAGGTGATCACTGCTCCAAAAAAGGTGAGGAAGCCAAGGTCTAAGAGATTCCCGAAGTCATCAATTGTTGATATCTTGGCAGAGGTGTTGTGACATGAAGTTGGGGGTAATAAACTTCACGCACCTCTTCACTTCCTACTACTTTCAAACTAAGTGATAGAGATATTCATCACTGGTAAAGGGACATTAAAAAGAAGCTTTTATACCAAGAGACCACACCATACTATCCTCCCTTATATGATAATGAAGATGGTAACATCCCAAGTGATGTTGTACTCAAGCATAGGGAGAAGGAAAGGATCAGCGGAGGCCATAATCTCAGCAAGCTGCGGTTTGTGCCAAAGAGAAGAGCGATACGTTGTTGAAAGAAGGCGGCTCAACATGACATGAATTTATATATATCAAGGAGTTTCAAGGGGCTGATTGGGTCAGATGGGTAGGTTCCGGGGAAACGTTGCACCTCCTTCATAGATAACTTTACACTTAGCTCAAAACACTCTCCAAACTGTCATAAGACACAGAGACCCATAACTTTCAGCAGATACATGATATAAAATATTCAATCACATATTGAGATGCCCTTGAAATGGGTTTCGCTCTGATATAAGTTTCGTAAGAAACAAAGAAGCGATCGAAAAGATATGGGCAGTTTACTGGACGGGGGTAAAAACTGTCCAAAAAAAACAGTCACACACAGAGTCATAGATTTTTGGTTTGAGATCTAATATAATAACTGAAGACATAGGATGATGCTCCTTGAAGAGAACTTTACTGTGATATAAGTTTTGCCAAATCGGACCATCAAGCGAAAAGTTATGAGCAAGATATTGACAGGGGGTCAAATTGTCATGAAAAACACCTACTCCTTCTACTGGTGCCGACTTGCGAGAATACTACCTCCATGCTTAGACTTCATCAACGATCCAAGTCCCATAGAGGTCACCTAGGAGGGAAGCAAGAGCTCCCTTTGTGGCTTGGGAAATAGATAAACCATGTATGCACAATGAGCGGCCGAATAGACAACACTTTTGAGCACTTTAGAAGAGAAAGCCATGCAAAAAGGGAAGAGACACTCAAGAGAGAGAACCTGAAGTGACCTTCATTACCAATAGATTGAGACTCCACTCTAATGCAACTCAAAATACCACAAACACAAGGGAGAAGAAGAGGTTTCATATGTACAAGAGGGAGCGAAAGCTCCAAGACTACTCATAGAGAGAGAATGAACTAGAGAGAGATGGACTCAAGAGTCTACATAATAGAATATCTACAAGGGGAAGAGAAGGCTCATGGAAGAGGCTTGAGGAGACTAGAGCTACAGCAACATGAGGCCTAATGGTGGAAGAGATGATGAACAAGGGAGAGGAGGGCTCCTTTTATAGAGATTTTGTCACCCTCCTTCACCCATTTACAATTGCTGCCTGTAGATTCCTTTCCCCATCAATCACATAAGCCCGTATGTCACCATCCATGTCCTTTTTGGCTACTCTTGCCATGTGTCCCATCAAAAGATGCTCAAGACTTTTAAAATATTAAGAAAGTCAAGAGTCTCCCCACATGGAGCCCATAGGGACCCTCTATTTTCCATATGTCCACATCCTCCTTATTCCACATAGGAATTCTAGAAGGATTCCTCTTGACTCCACACTCCTCCACATGCCTTCCACACGCTTGGCATGTGGCCTCTCTTATATTATTGGAACACATGGACATGAGCACACCTCTTTATATGACTCACTCTTCCTATTTTCTAAAAACCCCATAATATCCCATACACAAATAACTCTCACCCCATACCAAGGTATTTATCATTCATACACATGGTGTTTACAATGATCCATTCCACTCATCCTCTCAATCCCATACAATACCTTAGAAAATAGAAATAAGTGAGAGCCGCTAGGCTATCACCTCATACTCAAACTCTTATTAAACATAGAGAAAACCATACCAATGCCAAATAAAAAATATCAATTTTTGGCGTCACATCTTTCCCCCCCTAGCAGATCCTCTCTAGTGACAAAGAGGGTCTACTGGCCCTCAAGGTGGTCGAGCATAGAAGAATTTAAGGCGATACTCATTGGTGCGTCTAGGTATCACCATGCCGTCAACGTCCTCAAGCTGATAGGTTCCATTGGTGACATTCATATACATCCTTATGGAGGTGTGACCAAAAGTAACCAATATCTGCTTCTGTTGTGGAGTTAACACTCGAGGAAACATGCCTTCTTTCACATATTGTTGAACATCTTGCAGTTCTGGCCATCCAGTGTCTACCAAAGAAACCACCCCCCGGTCTTGTACTACAATTGCTTGACTAGCCAACTCACCTACCCTTTGATTTTTTTTTCTGTTTATATGAACAAACTTGCAAAAATCAAATTGACTACATAGTGCCATAGCTTTTTGATTAAGCTCCTTCAAATGAGGACTTCTTGTCTTGTAATACCCTTGCATTTGCTTTATGATAAGCTGAGAATCTCCTCTTACTTCCAATTCTTTAACTTGACTTTAAATACAACCCTCCAAACCAAGAATCAAAGCATTATACTCAGCTGCATTGTTAGTTGTGATACCTAGAAGCTCTTGTCCTCTTGCCCACACCTCTTGACCTTCAGAATTCATCAAGACTATCCCCCCGACTCCTTGTTGGCATGAAGGACTAAAAGCCCCATCAAAATACAAGGCAAAAGCTGTTGGTGGTGTCTCCCTTTCATCATTAATGTCCTCCTTATATTCGAGGCCTATCTTCACTCTTTGGTGCTCTAGGTTGTCGTGCATTAACCAAGTGCAATTTCAAATCAGCAAACTCTGCCATCAATTGGGAGATATTATGATCTAACTCAGAACACTTTGGTACCTGAGGAGTGCCCATTACCTCCACCTTAGAAGTTGAAGCTGTTGAAGACACAAAAGAGGATTCAATCTTTAGAGAAGCTTCTTTCTTGGTTGCAATGCGAAGTGCCTCCACGTATGTTGTTGGATCTTTACTCATTACTTTTGAGCGAAGACGAGGCTCCAAAGCCATAACAAATTTTCTCATCTTTAAGTGCTCCATCCCTACGAGACTTTGAGGAGCCGATGATGCAGATGCCATAGCTCGCAAAGCTACCCTTTCATACTTTTTCCATAAAGTTTCATATCGGATTGCCAATGCAGAGACCATCTCACCCTCTTCTTATAGAACCGGTCCAACTGCAACATCAAAGCATTTGGCGACTCCACTGCCCCAAATCTCTGCTTCATTGTGCAGCCACCACTTGGTCCCAGTCGTCCTTGTTAGTAGAGTCTGGCAAGGCCTCATGCCAACTCAACGCTACACCTTCAAGAAAATCAGGCAAAATCTCCGCCCGATCCTTCATGGACCATCCAAAAAGCCGGCATCCTCAAACAAAATCCCGAAGATAAGACTCCGGGTCTTCCCCTCGGGTCCCTTGAAACACTAGAATCTTCACCATGATGAAACACAAAAAGGAAAGACCAAGATCCAAATAATATCCCAAACAAGATCCAAACAAGATCCCACAGAGCCTTAGTATACCAAGACCAACTTATTATGCATAACCACTTGTTGAAAACCCTCCACAATGTGATCCTCAACAAAATCTTCAAAAATAAGTGACCAACAACCAGCACCATGAAAAGATTGTGTATACATGCATTCAAGAATCACCCTTCTCACAATTGGAAGTGCACATAACAGCTTCAAGTTATCGTACTCGTTATCATTTGCATAGCAAAAGAAGTTGAAAGCATTGAGAATCCACTGTTATAGTCAAAAACTACCCAAAGACTCAATTCTTCTTCACACCAAGCTGCCACTACATGAAACAATCCCCAATCTATCATTGTGTGACTGCTGCCGGCGTTGTTAATTCACCAACATATTTAAGAGTGCAAACATAAAGGATATGATCATGATGACTGTGCGAATAGCTTGAGCATCACCTTCACAATCTTCTAGTTCTCTTAAATAGGCTCCAATCTCTTCTAACGGAGTTCTTCTGAGCATCTTCTTTATCACATCAGAAAACACATGCCTATACTAGGCATAACATGCAATCAAGTACACCGGAGACCATTTAGTAAGGTGGGATGAATCCAATACCAAATGTACCCAACGTCTCCAACAAAAGATGTGACATGAAGTTGAGGGTAATAAACTTCACGCACCTCTTCACTTCCTACTACTTTCGAATTGAGTGATAGAGATATTCATCACTGGTAAAGGGACATTAAAAGGAAGCTTTTATACCAAAAGACCACACCATACTATCCTCCCTTATACGAGAATGAAGATGGTAACATCCCAAGTGATGTTGTACTCAAGCATAGGGAGAAGGAAAGGATCAGTGGAGGCCATAATCTCAGCAAGCCGGTCTGCGCCAAAGAGAAGAGCGATACGTTGTTGAAAGAAGATCTTGCGGCTCAACATGACATGAATTGATATATATCGAGGAGTTTGAAGGGGCTGATTAGGTCGGATGGGTAGGTTCCGAGGAAACATTGCACCTCCTTCATAGATAACTTTACACTTAGCTCAAAACACTCTCCAAACTGTCATAAGACACAGAGACCCATAACTTTTAACAGAGACATAATATAAAATATTCAATCACATATTGAGATGCGCCTTGAAATGGGCTTCGCTCTGATATAAGTTTCGTAATAAACAGAGAAGCAGTCAAAAAGATATGGGCAGTTTACTGGAAGGGGGTAAAAACTATCCGAAAAAAAAACAGTCACACACAGAGAGTCATAGATTTTTGGTTTGACATCTAATACAATAACTGAAGACATAGGATGATTCTTCTTGAAGAGAGCTTCACGTTGATATAAGTTTCGCCAAATCCGACCACTGAGAAAAGATATGAGCAAGATACTAACAGGGGGTCAAAAACACCTACTCCTTCTACTAGTGCCGACTTGGGAGAATACTACCTCCATACTTAGACTTCATCAACGATCCAATTCCCATAGAGGTCGTCTAGGAGGGAAGGAAGAGCTCACTTTGTGGCTTGGGAAATAGATAAACCATGTATGCACAATGAGCGACCGAATAGACAACACTTTTGAGCACTTTGGAAGAGAAACCCATGGAAATAAGGAAGAGACAAGAGAGAGAACCTGAAGTGACCTTCATTACCAATAGAGTGAGACTCCACTCCAATGCAACTCAAAATACCACAAACATAAGGGAGAAGAAGAGGTTTCATATGTACAAGAGGGAACGGAAGCTCCAAGACTACTCATAGAGAGAGAATGAACTAGAGAGAGATGGACTCAAGAGTCTAAATAAGAGAATATCTACAAGGGGAAGAGAAGACTCATGGAAGAGGCTTGAGGAGACTAGAGCTACAACAACATGAGGCCTAATGGTGGAAGAGATGATGAAAAAGGGAGAGGAGGGCTCGTTTTATAGAGATTTTGTCATCCTCCTTTACCCATTTACAATTGTTGCCTATAGATTCCTTTCCCCATCAATCATTAAGCCCGTATGTCACCATCCATGTCCTTTTTGGCTACTTTTGCCATGTGTCCCATCAAAAGATGCTCAAGACTTTTAAAATATTAAGAAAGTCAAGAGTCTCCCCACATGGAGCCCATAGGGACCCTCTCTTTTCCATATGTCCACATCCTCCTTATTCCACATAGGAATTCTAGAAGGATTCCTCTTGACTCCACACTCCTCCACATGCCTTCCACATGCTTGGCATGTGGCCTCTCTTATATTATTGGAACACATGGACATGAGCGCACCTCTTTATATGACTCACTCTTCCTATTTTCTAAAAACCCCATAATATCCCATACACAAATAACTCTCACCCCATACCAAGGTATTTATCATTCATACACATGGTGTTTACAATGATCCATTCCACTCATCCTGTCAATCTGATACAATATCTTAGAAAATAGAAATAAGTGAGAGCCGCTAGGCTATCACCTGATACTCAAAATCTTATCAAACATAGAGAAAACAATACCAATGCTAAATAAAAAATATCAATTTTTGGTGTCACAATGTGCTTTCGAGCTCGATTGAATCCATTGAGTTTGTGAGATGGATATGTCATATAAAGAGAAGACAGGACGTGGGATGGACTTTCTTACCTTCAATGGTAAAAACTTTTCCGTCATGGCAGCTTGCCACCGCCTATTGTTCATGCAATTGGAGCTATGGGGAGTTGTTGCTGGAGTGGAGAAGAAGCCTAAGGGAAATGCATCAGAAGTAGAGAAGAGTGCATGGGAGACAAAGAATGAGAAGGTGATTGGATACATGGGACGAGCTGTAGGTCCTGAGTTTTTTCACCACCTCGATGTGAAAGCATTAGCTACTGCAGAGAACTGGCAAACATTGGAGACTTTATTTGGGCTATGCATGAAGCACTCAAAAGCTAACTTGAAGCAAGATCTCTTCGATCTAAAGATGCTCGAGAGAGAGAGAGAGAACTTGGGTATATTTCTGAATAGAATGCAAGATTTGCTCAGGAAACTGAACAAACTCAGAGAAAAGGTTGAGGATGAAGATAAAAAGGTGCTCCTATTGAAGAGCTTACCACCTACTCAATATGAAGAAACACTGAGGATCCTGAGACTAGATATGACGAGATGGATTTTCTGGATTGCATAGGGATGCTGCTCAGTGAGGAGAAACATACCAATACAAGCATCTATGACCCTAGGGTGTTTGCAATCACTGATAGAAAGAAGTACTCAAAAATGCAACTACTAGGGTAGAGAAGGACATATTGAAAGGTTTTGTTACACTAAATAGCGCGATGAGATCTTAAAAGGCAAGGATAGAGCACTAGTGGTGAATGTGAAAGAGGAGTCGACTATGTTGGTTGAGATAGCTCAAGGATCAATACTATGCTTTCTAGGGCAGTAGTAATTGCCTAGTATCATGCTCTTTGTGAGCAATTTTTGATAGTTGTTGAAAGCATTGATTCCTTTGTGGATGTTTTTTTAAGTTTTGATTAATCTCTTTGTGAGTAGGCGATTGTTTATTTGTATCCATGATCTCCCCAAGGGGAGGTATATAGGCTTCACATCCTCATGGGAAGCTCCAAATCAGTTGAAGGGGTCTAAAAGGAGGTGATGGTAGATGACACATGTGTAGTTTGCATGCAAACTTCTACATAGTTCTATGAGGTGTCCTTACATCACTCTGAGGAGCTTCTTCCTCACGGTCAGCTCGTGAACTATTGTCTCTTCGATGAGAGTTGGTAGAGGCGACTCTTAGTAGTAGCATATGGACACCTTGAAGGCAACCTTGTGCTCATGGACCTCAAGGATCGAGTGGATCGTATCTACTGGCTATCACGTATCTACTGGCTATCACGTGAAGAGGTGCAATCTCTAGTTGGTTGATGGTGATGATATAATTTCGGTTCAGATCGTTCGCGTGCGTGGGTGTGTTTCTTATGATTGTATGAGCCTTTGCGGCTATGCTTTTGTGGCACATCTTCTATCTTATAAGAGCAACAAGCCTGGTCGCGGGCTGAGCTCTTGTTAGTGAGAATAAACTATCTTTTGTGAGAGTTATTGACTCATTGTTCTTTCATTTTGATTCTACACAGATTAACCTTTGCATGCACTAAGTGTTTTAAGGTAGATTAGTCATCAATCTCGTGAAACGAGATTTCTTTTGGCCAAAAATGAAAAAACATATTCATGACTTTTACAGCCCTTGGAAATACCAATAGGTAGGTGGGAGAGCATTTCCATGGACTTCATAGTGGGTCTGCTTGCGAGACAAGGTGGATATGATTCTATCCTTGTGGTGGTTGATCGTCTTACCAAGATGGCTCACTTCATTCCAACTAGAGAGTTTATTAGTGCCCTGCAAGTGGCGGATTCATCTGCATTGATTACCGAGATCCATAGTTACAAATAGGGATGTTAAATTTCCCATTTATTTTTGGACTACAATTTTGAGGCACTAAGGATTGAGTTGGGAATGAGTAGTGGGGATTATCCAAAAACGGATGGTCAGACAAAAATAGTCAACCAAACTTTAAAGGATATGTTGAGAGCATATCTTTCATTGAGGCAACATACGTGGGACAAGTGGTTGCCACTATTGGAATTTTCCTACAATGATAGAAAGCATTCCTCTACAAGAAACTATGGTTATAGACCAACAAATCCAACTACGGTTCGAATACCTCAGAAAGTGCCTAGTGCCGCAAACTATATGGTTCAGATGCGGGAGATGCTTAGCACTTGCGAGAGCTAACATCCGTTAAGCTATGGACAGAGCTAAAGCGTATGCAGATGAAAATAGATCTGTTAGAGAATTAAGGAAGGAGAAAAAGTTTTTCTCAGAATTCCTTCACACTCCAAGTCTTTGACTGCAGGAGAGTGTGCTAAGTTATCACCCCAATATTGTGGGCCGTGGTTAATTCTAAAGAGAATAGGCAAGGTGGCTTATACATTGGAATTACCACAGGGTTGTAAGGTGCACCCCGTGTTTCATGTTTCTTGTTTAAAGAAGTTTTTGCACCAGGTGACTCACTAATCAAGGGTGTTGTGTTGTTTCAGGAGATAGAGGATAATGCAAGACGCAAACCGACAAGAATCTTGGACCGAGGAACAATGCAAGTACAAAATCGAAAGATACCCATGGCGTTGATTGCATGGAATGGTCTACGTCTATCTGAGGCTACTTGGAAATCCGTGCACCAGATGCAGAGAGTATTCCGAGATGTTATCATCAAGGACATTGATACCTGAAGAGGGAAGGAATGCTATATACCTTTGTAAGACTAGAATAAGTCCAATCATACAAATTTAGATTTTTTGTTGTTCTAAAGATCAAAAATCTATAAGATTAGTTGTTGGGGCTTCTGCACCCGCGTAAGATAAAACGATATAGTTGAACAGCTGATCACCACTTGGACGAAAATTCAAAGAATTTGCATGTCCGCTAAGGTGATAGAAAAATATACCTTTGTAAGACTAGAATAAGTCCAATCATACAAATTTAGAATTTTTGTTGTTCTAAAGATCAAAAATCTATAAGATTAGCTATTGGGGCTTCTGCACCTGAAGAGGGAAGGAATGCTATCCTCAAGTTGAGGTAACATGACCTCGAAAGGGTCCGTAGACATTTTCTTTTAGAGGACCGACTTTTATATTGTATTTTTGTGTGTTTCAAGGAAACGGTTAAAGGAATCAATGTCAAGGTCCTTGGTGAGGGTGACATGGCACAGACTTGATGAATCTAAGGTCGAGGACCTAGGTGCACCTAAATGTGTAAATTGCCAAGGGGCAAATGGAATTAATGTTATCCCAAGAGAGGGGGTAAAAGGGTGCATGGTAGGGGCTTCCAGATTAGGACATGTGGCATCCACATTCGTCTAGGGAGATGAGGGCTTTGGAAAAGCTAGCTAATGCAAATTGGTACATGTTGATTTGAGCAAGCTTTACAAGAGGTTGGCTGGGTGGAAAAATAGTGTGCCTATGCCCATGATTCGATAGGAAGATTTGGTGTTAGATGTTAATCGTTTCACTCTTCTTCAGTCTGGGCTCTGTCTCTTCAGAGATCACGTCCCTACTGATAAGGATCTACTTCTTCACCGGGTGTAGAGGCAATAAGCCTTGGATTCTTCGTTGTAACCCAACAAAGATATATCTTTCGCTTTTGGAATCAAGCTCCGTTCTTATGCACATGAACAAATGCACAGAAACGAAAATCCTCAAATGAGAAATTTTAGGTTTCTTACCATAGTAAGCTTCGAAAGGAGTCATATCGTCAATAGCCTTGGTCTTGGTTCTGTTGAGGATGTGAACGGTAGCGTTCACGACTTCACCCCAGTAAGCTTTTGAAAGACTTCTCCCTCGAAACATGGTTACACCTATCTCTGTGACGATCATGTGCTTTTGATCAACAACTCCATTCTGTTGAGCTGCAATAAGTTGCCGTTTGATCCCATGTTTCTTGTGGAAACTATTGAATTCGGTAGAAGTGAACTCCCCCCTCTGCCCATGCGGACCGGTCTCCTTCTGGGCCTTCCATTTTTTGAATTTCTCATAAGCCTGAGACTTCATTAGCGAGGCAGTATATCCATTGAAATCATCCACAAATAAAAGAGGATAGTGAGGCAATATATTCAAGTCATCTGATTGAAATCATCGACAAATAAAAGAGGATAGCAGGAACCTGCAAATGAATTTGTTAACATCGGGCCACAAATGTTGGAGTAAACGACTTCTTGGCCCGTGATGAGGCCTCCTGCGAGAACTTGTCCCTATGTTGCTTGCCCTCCAAGCAAGCCTTGCAAACATGATCATTGCATGCAATCGGTGGAAGTCCATCAACCATCTTGGACTTCTGCATCTTGGCCAAAGTGCCACAGTTGACGTGACTGAATTGGTCATGCCATAATCGTGATCTTCCATGGTCCCCATGCACCAACAAAGCACGGTATATCCAATGCTCCTCAACAGCATCAGCCATTACCTTCCCACTTCCCTTGGATGTGACAATGACTTTGCTATTGTCGAATAGTACCAACGTGTTGTGATTATCCGTCTAGCTGATAGACAAAAGATTATTGCACAAGGTCAGTACATAGAGTACACCGGATATCAACTCCTCGTCTCCCATGGTCGTGAAGAATGGGATACTAGTAACACCCTTCACTAGGCATGTCCAGTTATCCCCCACAGTTACCTTGGAGTTAGGATGGGTATCTTCCATGGTCTTGAACGAGTCTTTCTTGTTCTACAAATGCTTCGAGGTGTTGATGTACCAGCCTTCCTTGCCTCGCTCACTGCATAGGTTGACCAGTACTCATTATTTATGAAAAGTGCGCCAGTAGTGACGTTGGCTGAGTCAGTCTTTGCCTCCTCCTTGGTCTTGGACTCCCTCTTCTACTTTAGGTCTTTCCTTCTTCTTCCGACATTCCTTGGCTGAGTGACCAAGCTTCTCGCAATAGAAACGTTTCATCTTCTTCTTCTTTGCATCCTCAGTCTTGTTGTTCTTGGAATCCTTGGACTTGCCTTTTCCGAGCTTGTCCGTTGCCACCCACAAGTGCTTTCTCATCCGATTGGTTGAACCGTTTCTTCCAAGCCTCCTCCTGCAATAGTAAAGTGCCAAGTTCTTCGAAGGTGAGAGGATTGGTCCTCTGTCCCACACTGACTATCGTCACAAAGCTCTTGAAATTCCTAGGTGGCTTGTGAAGTGTCAACAATGCCAACTGACTCAAGTCTACCTTTTGACCAACTGAAGCAAGCTGGTCCCTCACCACCTTAATCTTCGTCTAGTGGTCTTTGTCTCCCTCACTCATATCCAAATTCTACAACTGATGCTGGAGAGTGAGTATCCGAGACGTATTATCTGTCTCATACAGATCCTTCAATATGACCCATGCCTCTACAAGCGTCTTCGCCATTTGAATATGGGAATCACGGCATCTGCCGTCGTCCCTATTGACATGGCTAGGGCCTGGACATCCTTTTCTTCCCACGCTGCGAGGTCATCCACATCTAACAGCATCAGTAATCTTCCCTTGCTGTCCAAGCCTTTCGTCAACACTCGTCATGAGCTTCCACAGTTTCTGAGCCACGCAATGGCTCTGGATCTTCACCTTCCATATGGGATAGTTAGTCCCATCCAGCTTCCCAGAGTCACTAAAGTTCGGGATAAAAGATGAAGATGAGAAGAAGCGGAAGGACGAGCAGTGGTTGAAGAGGCTATGGATGCTTCTGTCTGATCCATAATAACACACAGCAGATCTGAAAATAGACTTGCAGTAGATAAATAGACAACGCAGCAAACCTGTGTGTGAATCAGAGTCACCTTCGAGGAACTCCTTCCTTATAGAGCTGGAAACCTTGCTCTTGTTGGAAATAGGAGGATAGAATCTCTCGCACCTCTCTTTGACCTTCATCTCCTCACAGATCTAGATATAGATATATAGCGAGAGAGAGAGAGAGAGAGAGAGAGAGAGAGACTGAGACTATACTCATCCACAAACTGTGGGTAAACAAGAATCAATGTGAGCACAGAACAGGCTCCTCAAAGGTGAGGCAAAACTTTGCTACAAAACTCTCCTCAGTGGACTCCAAGAGGCGTTATCTTTGGCAGACTTCAGTGAATGAGGAAATGGGGGGTTAGGAGGGCCTTTTTATATCCTTGGTCCAAGGCCTTAAAACTGATTGGAGGGGCCCGACTCAGCCTGCTGCACCACCCCCTTCGGCAGCCCAATGAAACACCCAGGAGCCGGCCATATAGCCGACCCTGGCTGGCCGACTTCTGGCCTGTATAAGGAGGGACTTTGCTGCCCTACTGCCAGCCCCTTTGATGCTGTGAATCCCTCCCCAGCCCCCTATCATCTACTGCCCCTTGTCCCCTCAGATTGGGGGCTCACAAGTTGGGGTCAGTGATTTCTATTAGTTTTGCCCAATATGCTTTAGTTCAAACAAGGCTTTGCAAGGAGGTTTTATGTGTAGAGGGTCTACAAGCCAAGGATGACCTTATCTGAGTAGTTATTTTGCCCAATATGCCTTCGTTCAAACAAGGCTGCCAATCCGGAATTTTGGGGAGAGTGGTTCTCCCATCACATAACTTGCCCAACTTACTTGCTGGCCTTGCTCTCCTGCATGCAGAAGTGCATAGTTGTCCTTAGACATGTAATCTATCTTCACTAACAATAGAATTATTGCTGACGAGTGGGAAGAGTCCTTGGGGAAGCAGAAGGGACTTGCAGCCCTTTGCGGATGATACTATGGCTCTCTCAGGTTGATCAAAGGGATGTTGCACAACCTAATCTCTGCTTATCCTGCAATTGTCATTCTAAGAATTGAAAAATGAGCAAAAATAGGAGGTTAAGGATGCATAATTTACTAAGAAAGCCATCCATCGTGATAACACTTAGGTGGAAGTGTTAATCAAATTAGACATACAAGGTAAAGGTCTTTGAAGAAAACACAATCAGAGAAATAATCTAATTATTCAATAATAGACCCGTAGTCAGTTATCTTGGCAATATTAAAACAAGAAATGCACATCTTCAGCATCTACACTTCTTCTGTACCAGTTCCTTTTCGAATCGATGACTGGTAATTAGCCTACAGCCAGTAAAAATTAATATAGTAGCTAACTGTTCAACTGCTAAAACCCAGAATTGGAAGGAAATGTTCACTTCCAAACTTAATTTTGCAGAACCGCATAGTGAGATCATAATTTTGAAGCAACTCCTTCACCCTCCAAGGGATTCAGCAATGGGAAAGAAATAACGAGTTGTAAAACTTGAGTCAAAAAGTTCTTCTAGAGTAGATTATCTCATAGCTTCTCCAAAACTTATGAGCTAGAAGATCAAAATTTTTTCATAGCGTTATGCCACTAAGACTCGCACAAGATTTGCACACATAAGCAAGCCATACAACCCAGGTTCAAATGATATTAGCCAAAAAAGGGCCTGAAAAGTGACCAAATGTGACAAGACCACAGCAATGAGAAAACTAGCATTCTTACTGATCAAAAAATAATCACAGTTTCTATCTGATCTCCGGAAACGATAACTCTTCCTCGGCAACATCTTTCTTGTGCAATCTCAAGAATAGTAAAAACTTGCATGCTGAATCAGCATCAGCTCTGTGATCCGCAAGGCTACTTAAGAGCCATCAATGGACCAAGAAGATAGCCATAGTGTGGGCATCTATTGAACACAAGCAAGAGCCTTACAGAAACAGATGCTTTACCGAAATAGAAGAATTACAAAGAGTGATACATTGTCGACTAAATGAAGCTAATCATCATCCTTGAACTCCCTGTCAAATTGCAAAAATGTGTGGTGTAAGTATACTCAAGCTCCATTTGAGTGACTCACAATTTCTGCTATCCAAAGGAATTTCGGTAGCGGCGTCAGATAAATTTAACATATGTTATTTTTACAGCATTGAGTTTGCGAAACTTGCCTGCGATCCAGATAACGAGGTTGGACTCCGGATCCCTGACAGGTAGTGCAAGTGATTGATCCTTGTCCCTCACAGTTAATGCATTTTGAAACTTCTCTCTCGCCCCCACCAATTTCTACAGTTATGTTTCCAGCTCCGAGACAAAACCTACATGTTTCTGCAATTCACAGCAGCGAAATATTTTGAGAGAAACGACCAATGCGCTTAGCGATAAAGCATAACCAAGCGTAATTGATTTACATCTCAAAAACTTGAAACTTTGTTACGCACGTGCTCCGCTTCCGGAGCAAGGAAAGCAAGGTTGATCATTTTCGCGCTTTGACTGCGTAAACAAATGGACAACAACTTATCAAAGAAGCTTGTATCCATCATACGAACAGCAATGTTTGCAAGACGAGACAAGCAAGGAAGGAAAAGAGAGGCATTACAGCGCCCTTCATTTGCGTCTCATAGAATACTGGGACACCGATGCCGACTGCTATCCCTGCCAATCCGACGGAAATGGCGACTATCTGCGAAGCAGCATTGTTCTCAGAGAGCGATGTGAAGCTGAACTACTGGATAATATGCGAAGAATGAGCATTCAAAACTAGGTGTAGAAAGCGATCGTCCTCTGCAGTTCCACTGTCCAGCTACCCCTCCCCTTTCCTGCATAGCCTTCTCTTCCTTCTACCTTAGGCTCTTCTCCCAAAGATCACCGGCAAATTCTTCATGTTCCTCTTTCGTTTTCCTTCTACCGTAGGCTCTTCTCCCAAAGATCACCTGCAAATTCGTCCTGTTCCTCTTTCGTGTTCAACGCCTAAGGGAAAAAAAGGAAGCTTACGGTGTCCTGGTCGAGGTCGAGGGCACGGATGGGGGGGAGGCGGAGGCGGGGGAGGGGAAGTGGAAGGGAGGAGGAGGAAGAAGGGGGAAGCAAAGACGAAGAGGGACGAAGAGAGGAAGAAGGGGAAACGGTAGCTTTATCAGAGGAGAAGAAGAAGAAGAGAGGAGGAGAGCAATGTGCAAAGGCCATTGTTAGCTTTTGCCCACTACTACTACTTACTACTGGGCTTTGTGCACCTCCACCACCAAGGAGACGACTACACTTCCTTGGATATGGTTGCTCCCAGGATAAACTTCCACCTCACCTTTCCACCTTGGCATCTGCACTTCTTCTAACTCTCCTCCTCCTCCTCCTCCTCCTCCTTCCCCTTCGCCCACCGCATGCAGCTCGCTGTCCTGTTGGCAACTCTACAGCCAGCTCGCAGTTATCTCATCAACACGTAACGGTCCCATGTCGGCTGAGATCGAATCTCTCAGCCGTTGCATCAAGCCATTTTCAGAACAGGAATATCGCTAGCCCTTTGAGGTGAGTAAATTCCGTGACCTGGCACTGTGGCAAGTACCTCCCAAACTCTCCGAACGCAATTGTGCTTTTCCAATCGCCTCCCTGGGGATGGCTCGTGGTCGACTATTTCCAGGTTGGAAACTGCCCAACCAATGGCTCGTGGCCACCATCGCTCGCAATTAACAGGGAACTTTCCTTCCCAGAAAGGCCTCCCCCGGCCCATTCCCCTATTCATCATCAATAGCTGTTGATCTCGGAGGTTGGGGGGGACCTCCTACACCGTCATTAGTACACAGTGCATCCTCCCAAGTGGACGTCCATTGCTAGCTATTGTAGAGACGGTGCATAGAGAGAGCCTCTAAGGGTCTTCACGCTAGGTTCACACACATCCATGGACGACTGAAGTGGTCGCATGTCGAATGGGTGCCCATCGCTCTTTAATTGACACACGTTAAGAATATAACAATTTAATGCCCACTGTCAAACGCCAGTTGTGAGGTAGTCATGTGGTAAGTCCATTATTTGTGATTGGCATGGTCAGAGGTCCAATTTTCACCAGCTCTCTTTCAGGCACTTTTGTCGCGTGGGAGTGGCTCTTTCTTAGTTCGGTTCCATAGATATAGCTTGCCTAGGTGGGCTTGGGATGCCAGACATCAAGCCTTGGAAGGCGCCCTTGAGTCACCTGACATGTGAGATTTACCCCCACTCATCTGGCCTGATGTGTGAAATGCACTTTCATGGGCTCCGGAATATCATTGGAAGAGACCTTGTCCACCAAGAGTGGGCCAATGTGTGTGAACCTAGCCTTAGAGATTACCAAAATGTGCCCAACGAGTGCCCATTGTTGGGGCACTTTCAAAAATGGGATCGGCTCGTTGTCATGGGTAAAGCCTTATAAAACATATACTACCATGGCCTACCATCCCAAAGGTAACAGGCGCCCATTAATGAGCAGTAGTAGGTAGGGATGGACAAACTGACAAAGGACCATTGAACAACCCATCATGGCGAGAAAGCACATCATTGGCTGATTTAATTAATGCCCATCCATGGGTTGCCAATGTCTGATGCCCATGGATGGGCAAACTCGAGGCTTCATCTAGCAACCAGCAGGGATCCAAGCGTGTTAAGCATTCACTTCCCACCATTTTGTTTACTATTTTCATGGTTGGTTCTCTTGATTCCGCATATCCCATGCCCAAGTTTTGGGTAGCCACAAAAGACCTTGGGCAAGTAAGAGTACATTCCTGCTAAGCGCTTGTCAAGTGTATATGTCACTTTGTTGCAATAGATTTGAGAGCTTGCAATGTTCCCACTAGAAGTGCCTATAATTTAAGTGTCACAAACTAGCAATCCACCACCCCACACACTCCACATGGGAGATGAAAAAATGACTCCTCCACACGGGCATTTTGGGGCGAGCTTGTTGTAGCCAATATGATTGTAGGTCGAAGGGTGATTTGGGCTTGTTGCACAAAAACCATGAGTGAGTATGAAGTGCGTATGAGTTGGTGTGGGTGGACTACTCTGATAGTTCTACAAAAATCGTGAAATAAAATATGCATAAAGAACAACTTTGAATCAACCCATACACTCAATTTGCTAGCAAACAAGCAGAATTGTATGCAAGCACAAGCCATGGAAGAGAATGGAACACAAGCGATACAAGAGAGCCACAACATAGATTTCAAGGCAACACTATGGTGAAGGGGACTCAAGAGTATGTCCACTTCTCTATTCCACTTCGCCAACCTGAACACACTCTTTTATCTTGACAAGATGTAAACTCCCTCTTCTTGTTTTCCAATTGATCAATGTGTGAACGAAAATGTACAAGGAAAGTAAGCTCTTGGCCTTTGCTTTAGTTTTCTACTATGACACAAATAAAGAAATGTGAGACAAAGGTTCAACTTATGAATTAATTATATGCACTACCAATACAAAATCAAAATGATACAATCACTCTTTTGGCAAGACAATACAAAAGCTTTAAAGAGTCCAAATTTTGAAGATATAATATTTTCTAACTATATTCTTACATGAGTGCAAGAACAAATGACAGTGCCATTGAGTATGTGATCATGGTTATCCTATGAAACCAACAACTAAGTCAATATCATACCTCACATGTTAGAAAAGTCGTAGATAACAATAAAATGGGAAAGTATACTCTTCAAAAAATATTTGCATAACCTCGAAATTGAACTTTTTTCTTTAACCTAAGATAGTGCATACTTATTAAAATTTTCATCCTTTTACTAGAACATTGTAAATTTCACCATGGGTGCATACCTCCTAACAGGATGGTGTAAAATACGTAACCTTATCTTTAATGCGACGCTGTGTATAGCTAGCTATGTTTTTGTGTCTTTCTCTCTCATCTCTCTCCCCCTATGTCCTTATCCTCTCAACATAGCATCATGGCAAAATGATTGGAGAGAGTTGTTGCAATGTCAAATAGAGCAAAGGCAAAGAGAGAGAAAATCCAGAAAGATGGGCATATAGAAGCAACTTTGCATTCATGGTAGAATAGATGGAAGTATAAGAAACCACTTGACTCAGAAAGCAAGAAAAATACTAGAATGGCAACATGTTATGGATGAGGAATAAAATGTTCTCACAAAGAATCAGATATGGTCATTGACAAATGTCCTTAGAATGGGTTTTTAATGTTAAGTTCAATTTGAATGCATCCATGGATCAATTTGGTTACCAAAAATTACATATATAGGAATATGGAACATACAATTTCCCCCCGATTGCAAACAATGTTATTTTAGACGGGAGGAAGCCTATGGTCCACCTTTTAAAAATCAAGTTTTGTAGGCCCATAGCTTTTGATCACTAAATTCAAATGGCATCATGTTATGTTCAAATTGCTACATCATGTTCTTTATCAAATCAATAGGGAAGACAAGATTTGTATTTGTGTTTGTTTGCATATTTAGTAAATTAGAATTAAAAAATACAACATTTATCCTTCTTGAATCAAAGTCTCAAGGAAACAAAGTCAATCTAGGATCACCCACTTTATGTTATCATTTTCAAGGGAAAGGAGGGTAGTCATGTTTTCATTCTCCCCTCCCCCCCTGTCACAAGGAGTGAGAAAACATATCACTTTTTCTTTTTCACTCGCTCTCACCTCTCTGTGTGGTTCCATTCTTGGATCTCTTTTCCTCATATACTTGGAGGCAAGCACCACCCTCTCTCTGCATGCTCCTTTCTTTCTCCTCGAGGTTATCTTCAAACAAAGGTAGGTTGAATCCTAATTCATGCAATGACACCTTGGAACCACGCCTCTCGGAGTCCCAACCTCAAATGGCCAGTTGAGACCATGTAGAGGCCTCTGAACATGGATGTTTTTAAGAAATACTTATATATTAATTTGAAAAACTAGCGAATTTTTATTGAGCTAGCTTTTTTAGTTTCACAATATTGATAGACATAGTATATTTCTATATATTTTCTTTTGAATTTTGACGTGAAAGATGTAAATCCTGGTGAAACTTCAAATTTTTGTGTGTAAAAGTTTCAAATCATGGCAAAATTTTGAAGCCTTTCTTCTTATTGGGGCATACAAAATTTCGGCACCAATATAAAAGTTTGGCTTCTTAATGAACCTTCTCCTCTGTTAGATCTAAGGACCTTTGAGTCTTGGCCCTCTTCCTCTCACCCTTAAAACATTGTCGTTGATCAACTGTGCTTTAAGCCATAGTTGTTGATCTCCTTTTGCCTGCATAGTTGTCGGATGGTTGGATCTAATCTTGACCGTTCATTCCTTGGCTTGGGCCAAAAAAATGGCTAAGGCACAAAACTAACTAGTCTCAAACCGAACATGACTAGAAAGGTTTGGTCATGTGTGCCCGACCAATGCACGGTTCACCGAATATTCGCCACCATAGAATCCCTCCGCACAGACCGCTCCCGCGAAATCGAACCCCTGCGATTTCTTCCCTGGCTATCCACCTTATAGTGGAGCCAAAGACATGAACCTTATCCTAGTTAGGTTCCCATATTGTCTTAAGCTCATCTTCATGGCAAATGGACGAATACCATGTGGCACAAAAAGAAGATCCTCCGCATATTCGCTTCAATGGAATCTTCACTAGAAGATTCCTACATGCATATCACAGGACATGACTATAACACCGCGCTTTATAGAGAACCAAGCACTCTATCATTAGACTAATGCTTCTAGCGTGTGACTGGATTACTAGAGGTTCAGCTAGTTATAACATTAACTTAGTCGACTTGATTACTTTGGACGTGGACCAATGGGAACATGACTTTCCATCATTTTCTCCATTAGGTCTTGATGGATTATCGGCGGGAATTCTTAGACTGACGACCAGATGATTCCACAGATCATTACTTCATTGCAAACTCAATCTCCTTGGTAGTCGGAACTATCGACACACGACTGCTATCACAGAGAAAACACTACTAAACTACTACCCGAACCTCCACACTTAGTTTACTCGACATCTCCTGATCATACATACATAGACGAAGAAAATATGAGGACGTCCGTGTTCATGAATTCGGCTAGCCAACGAGCTGTTGGCCAATGGATTACAGATTACCTCTCGCAAGCCTCCTCTAGATCACTAGCCTATGTGGGAGCTAGCCACCTCCATCTCCTTGACATTACCTTCTTATTTGCTAAGCATAACCGCCGCTACCCTTCTTGTCATAGCCTCATGTATCGTCTCTTCTGGTAAAGTCTCCTTCATCAGCTCACTGGGACTCCTACTCTTGCCCTCGACTGTCTCGGTGATATTATCCTCTGTGTCTCTCGCATTGGTCAAGATGGCAGTTCTTATCCCATGCGAGATTCAAATGACTTCCCATAGTTGTGATGCGTGCTCTCCACAGCCGTTGGATAGGACACACATCAAGTTGCCATTGGTTGCTCGATTCAAACCATTGGTCCCCCAGGATTCCCCATATGATTAGTGGAGCCTTGATTCCACTTACTGGACCGGTTAGCCCATTGGACCCCGATTGGTTGGACTGACTAGCTGTTTGCGATCTCAGCTCGCCACGTGTTGCATGAAGAATTGGTCCATGCATCTTGAGGGCGAGTTCTTCGAGTGAGTTTTGAAGTAATTGTTTTTTGGCAACTACCACATGTTGTTCCACCTATTCCACTCGTGACACCTCTCTCTCTCTCTCCTTAGTTGGATGCAACAGACATGAATTCGTGATTGTTAAGCCCGAGCACATGTTTCTCTTTCTGTCTATTTGCACAATGTAATCTCTCTCTCTCTCTCTCTCTCTCTCTCTCTCACACACACACACACACACACACACAATCCTCCTTTTTCTTTTGACCATACTAATTACTTATCTTCCCTTTTTAACCCTTGTAAACCCTTTTATACTATACTGCCTCTCCCCCTCTCTCTCTCTCTCTCCAGATTTTTTCCCCTCACTCTCTCTACACTCCTTTCCCCCCCTCTCTTTCTCCTAAATTCCCCCAAAAATTTCTCAGTTCACCCCACTCTAGCATTTTTAAATTTTCATTGTTTTCTCCCAATTCTCCCCTATTTTTTACTGGTTCTTCCTTTTTCATAGTTTCCTAATTCTGCTAATTATTTCCTAATTCTACCTATTATTTCCATTTTTTCTAAAATTCTTTATTTTTTCCTAAATTTTTTTAATTCTTTTCGTATTTTCTCCCCTACATTCTCTCTCTCTCTCTCTCTCTCTCTCTCTCTCTCTCTCTCTCTCTCTCTCCCTCTCTCTACTATTCTAAATTCTTCAAATTAAAATTTTAATTATTTACCCTTTATTTTTTAGTCCCCTTATTTTTTACTCTTATTTCCCTTCTTTCTTATCTCTCTCTAATTTTCTTAATTTAATTATGGTATTTTTTTCAATTTTCCTTCTCTTTCTTTGATTTTTCCCTTAACAACCCCTTTTTTTTCCCCTTTATATTAACTTTTCAAGCTTTATATTTTTCCCTTATTCCTTTTTCTCCTTTATATTATTGTCAAACTTTTTTCCTCTTCATATAAATGTTTAATTTCTTATTTTCCCCTCATTCTTTCCTATTCTAATTTTTTGTTTTATGTTTTCCAAATTTTTCTTAAATCTATTTTTTTTAACCTCTCCTTATTTTTCTAAAGATCTTCTTACGAAGTAGTTTTATTTCTCTATGCAATTGTTTAAAGTCTAACAATTGCCTAAACTATCTACGCTGCCTTAATTAAAGACCCCCTCCTCACTCTCTTTACCCACCCACCATTGTTTGGCTGTCTCGCCTTTCCTGCTGGCACGCTTCTCCATAAACTAAGCCGCCCTATCATTTTCTACTCTATCTAGACTCCCTCGACTGCCTCCCCTTTCCCCTATTTAAAGAACCCAGCTCCCCATCTCCTCTCCCATCACATCGTTGTAGTCAGCTTCTTCCACCCGCAGTCTAAGCTACCTTGTCCTTACCGCCCACTCGTGTGAGCTGTCTGAAACATAATCTATAGTATCTTCCAAGCCCCCACCCTGTTGCACTGTTGCCTCTCCATTACTACGCCGATGCACTCCCACCTTGCTGTGACCTAAGGCTGACCTCTATTGCTCCAAACTCCCGTAAGGCATAGACTAAGTATTGTGCTGCCCCCGAACTGCCCAGTCCCCTCACTACGCCTCCTTCTAATGCACATGCGTGGTTGCCGCCATGGTGTAGCTCTCCACACAACACCCACGACTATCTAGCCCCATACCTCACTTTTGTACACTCCCAATGGACTCTCAGGTTCTTATATTTTGTTATTCTTTGCCCCCCCCTTTTTTTCCTTTTTCCTTTTTAAGTTTGTCTAATTATTTATCTACCTTTCTTTAAATACCCCTCTCTTCCCCCCTTAATCTTTTTTGCATCTACCTCTCCTTTAAACACCCCCCTCCTCTCCCCCTTTCTTTTTTTGCCTCTCCCTTCCCTTTTTCCCAATCTTCCTAAACCACCCTCTCTTCCCCCCTTAATCTTTTTTGCATCTACCTCTCCTTTAAACACCCCCCCTCCTTCCCCCCTTTCTTTTTTTGCCTCTCTCTTCCCTTTTTCCCAATCTTCCTAAACCCCCCTCTCTACTCTATCTTCTAGCCTTCCTTTAAAAAAATTTCACTCTAATTTCTCCACCCCCCTCTCCCCCTTATTTTTTACTTCAATTATCCCCTCTTATTTCCTTATTTTCTTAATCCACCTACTTCTAATTTCCCCCCCCTCTAGCCCTAAGTAAGTAATAGGGGGCTTATAATCTTTCGCTTCCTCCCCACCCTTATTTTTTACTCTAGTCTCTTTATTAAACAGCTTTACCTATCACTTCCTAAACTATCAGTTTCCCTTACATGCCCAAATAAAACCCCCCCACCTACTATTTCTTTACCCCTCTAACTATTTCCTTCCAATCTCTTCCCTCGCCCTTTTTTTCTAACATAAATAAGGTCCCCTCTTAATCTTTCCCTTGCTCTTCCCTTTATATGTCCTCATTTATTCTTTCCTTTACTAGTTCCCCCAAGTAATTTTTTCATACACCCTTTGGGTTATAACCAAAATATTTTCTATACACCTAAATACGCATCCTAACTTTTTACTTTATTCACTGTACCAAATCCACACTCGAATATACCCATCTTTCTACACTTAGAAACTTTTATACATAGTGCTGGTTAAGTTTATGGCTAAGTTTCTAATTTATTGTGACCTCGATAACAAGGGAGGAGTGTTGACACCTGTCTTCCCAACTTAAGTTAACTTGGTTCTTATCATGTTTTCTTGTTGGATGGTGGCAGGTATGCAGATTCTCCTCTTCAGTAAATGAGATGCTTGTCAGGACTTCATCGGCTTTAGTTTTGTTTGCAAATTTTTTTTTTTGCTTAAAAATTATTGGCATTCCTTGCCAAATAAACTCTTACATACTATTTTATACATTCTCGTAAGTGGACCCTAACCTCAGAGCTTGGACTACTTGATGGATTCGACACTTTTGTACCAACTTTTGTTTTATGAACACCCATATAATAAATAATTTTTTATCCATCCTTATTTGAGCTTTGTGTGCCGTGTTGTTAAAAGGTTTTATATTTTAAACACACACACACCAAAAAAAAAAAAACTTGGGGGCAATAGACATGAATTTGTGACAAGCACATGTTTCTCTTCCTGTCTATTTGCATGATGTAATCTCTCTCTCTCTCTCTCTCTCTCTCTCTCTCTCTCTCTCCGACACATGTATGTGCTGCTTTTTGAGAATACATTTCATTATTTCACGAATGCAGACGAAGAAATCATGTGCAAGCACTGTATATAAGTCCATGCTACTTGCTTTTAAACAAAAATTTTAGTACTTTGAGTCTCAAACAATAATAATTTTACTGACATTTCAAAGTAGCATTATAATCCTATTTATTCTTCCATGGGCGGCACATGGAAGGGTTATTTGGACACAAAATCCTCAATTCTCCGGCATGGTTTGCTAATCGGTGTAGATAGGGCAAGAGACTTGAGTGGAGAACTATATCCATGCAATCCCCCATAAAAGTGGGTGCGACTATGTACGTGTTTGCGGGATTTTGATCCATCTTCTCTGCATTGTCATCCACAAACAACGTTGGCAAAGGGTCAAAGTGTTGCCAATTGATGTCGGCCACAAGCGCTTCCCAAATTTGGGCTTCGCACGCCCCTATCCTCTTCCTACATCTATGGCATGTGTGGTACATCTATCCTGGCTGTACTCAAACACAAAGAAGGGTGTGTAGCCATTGGCTTGGCAACATTCTCCCTTTAGCACACCCAACAATCTCTACAGATTGTCCTATTGTACTGAGCTCCAAATAGCCACATCAAACTACCTCCCCATCTCATGTAGGAACTCAACCACACTAGGTCTTAACAGGACCTAGTGGCTCCCCAGCTCTAATGCCTTGGCTTGCAAGGCACCCTGAGTCTTTAGCCTCCTATGCAGCAACACCCTGCTCAAATCAAAAATCACTAGCTTCCTCAAAGCTTGGGGCAACTGCTCATAGCTACAAGCTTGATGAGATTACAAAAGTGCAATATTGCATAAAGGAAAAACCAAATTTTATGCAGTTGAATTTCAACTAACATTCATGCAGATGTCAAACTCGAATCCATACTCTGGTGCTTAAAAGTCGTGCTTCTCGTCCCTCAGTGGCAAGGCACAAGACTCTTCGCCCCTCTTGCATTGTGGGTTCCACCAAATCTCTACATCGAGCATTGCAATTGAGGAGCGTGTCTCCATGTTCTGAGAAGGCTTGCAACAACCTCGTCTAAAACAATCGTCCGTGTTGCATGCCACCTACCATAACACTAAAAATCAGTCCAAGCCCAACTTGTGTTTGGAACTCTGCCAAAGCTAATACACAATTGCTAAGCAATACCTTGCATGGGGATATCATTCGCATTGCCATTCTGTGGTGTTGATCCCATCCTCCATGAAGTTATCCAAGGGGGTGGTCCTATGCTCCTTACCTTGGCGCACGTACACCATTACATGCATCATGTGGACCTGCATATAACACATACACGAACAAATCAAAATATGTGTAACATATGCACCACGTGATTATGTCTTGAAAAACCCTTTCATAATTACGGCACGTACCTCTCTCTTTCCATGCACACATATTGTGGTTTCTGAGTGCACCACCTACGAACAAAAAACCTCCACTGTTGGCGTCTTGTTGCTTCACGCAGACCTCCATCCTCCCCGATCTTTATGAGAAGGGCCTCCAATCCTTTCATTATCCCTATGAATATAGGGACACCATTGTTTGCAAGCACTCAATCTACAATATCGAATGTGTTGCAAGCATTCTCTTCAAAATCGTTCCACCACTTAATGGCATCCCCCAGTCCAAATATCGGCGATGCATCAGGGACGCGAACCACCATGATTTTGCATGAGCTGTCTGTGCTCTGACCATCTAACTTTGAACACTTCTCGTGGTTCACCTCCTCTACAGACTCTAATAACCAGTTGAAGCTCTCGTATTTCCACTCATTCCGTAGCGAACTTCCTACCCAGAATGGATTGCATATAACAACTCGCCATTTTGGTGGAATGTGCTCGGTGGATGTCTCCATGTACGTAGACATCTCACATGCAACATCAAGATGCCTCTCTTGGACCTCCTCGCCCCTAGCTGTATTCAAGAAACTCATAGTTACAAATGCCTCAACAACGGATTATTTATTTGCATGGATCATGTTGCTTCTAGACCCTACTTACAAGTGGACTGTTCGTGCTCTCTTGGCAGGTCTCTCTCTCTCTCTCTCTCTCTCTCTCTCTCTCTCAGGTCCCTCTTGAAATGGCCGGCCCAACTGGTGCAGGGTTTAGCAACCTCAACGAAGTGTGGATCCATTTGAACTCCCTCTCGTTGGAGCCAATGATATGATATGCAAATGGTGGAACCGTTGTGCTAAGTGAGGATGACCCCGTGATAGGAAAGGGCATGATGGCCACATCACATGTGTAAATGGCCGTTTGCTCTGTAGACTGTACAAGTGGAAGCTATTCAAGTGAGTGGATTGGGGCAGTTGTACATGTTGAACATGGAGTTGTCGCGTGACTTTGTGCTGGAGAGAGGAAAGAGAGCACCTGCCCATGCTCCACCCATAATAGATCTCACCGAAAGCCCAGCCAGTTTGAGGCAGAGAACATGAGAGTTGGACCCATCATTCCAAGCATGAGGGAAGGCAGCCATTGCACAAGTTACACTCACAATAGATCTCACAGATAGCCCAGGAAGCCCACGCTCAAGGCCGAGTTCAAGCAATGTTGAACAACCAATAGGAGGCCATGGCGTGGTACTAATCGATGATGACAATGATATTGTAGCCCGCAATGAAGGGTCCTCAAGTAGTCATTAGAATGTCGTTGTACATTAGGTCTTCTTGGGGATGTCATTGACTGCTTCATCAACTGTTGCACAATTCAAACACAGTGGAGAAGTTGATGAACGTTCCAACAATGTACAATGGGAACGTTGTTCAATTTGCCACCCACACCGCATGGAGCAAGGGCAATGGACGACATGGAGCAAAAGTATGATGGCCATTGCTGGGGACAAAGCCAATGTCGACAACAATGACATTTCCTGGCAAAGTTCATCATAGTAGTGTGTGGGGGAACTAGAGTGTACAAACCCCCTTTGCTTTGACAGGTCGATTAATGGATTGTTGAACTGCACTGCATGGATAGGTCGATCCATAGCACACCCATTGCCAAGAAATTGAGTTAAAGAACGTTGACTATGTATCTTTGATTGCACCTTATAATCTTCTCTCATCTGGTGTAGGAAAAATGAACAACAACATTCCAACTGTTGGAATTTCTGCTACTAGCTTAGGAACCTTGGTCTATTTCCTTTGCAAAAGGTCCCCCATTCTTTTGAAGCAATGCAAATATGTGGCATACTACATGATGGTGGGGCCCGAAATGATGAGACTCTTTTTCCACGTGGGCACACACACTCACGAGGTGCAAAGAAGTACCCGTATAGCCCACGTAAAAGACCTTAGGTGCACGGTTGAAGAGATGCTGAAGGACTTTAGTGGAACAAGTCCTAGACACCTACAAATGGTAGTCACAAAAGAAATAGTCTCAAGTGCCCACATCCACAACCCGGGTGTCTCCCTTACGACAGATAATGAGTTGATGGCAATGATTGAGGAGTTGGACCTCTTGTCCAAAGGCACAGGTAAACCATACAGGGCCAACCTAATGGCAAGTACATGCAAATGTGTTTCTTAGAAGCAACATAATGCATAGTCGAATGGACAACTTGGCTCAAGTTCTCAAACATATGGTATGTGGTGCTTGCACTGAAAGTGATGAAGGCATGGAGTCCAGACTCGTAAAGCTGAACCAAAGATGTGCTTAACAGATTTTTCCATGGAAGCCTCTTCCTTGGTCAAGCGGTCGATGAAAGCAGATGCTTTATCTTCAAGATGTTGACAATAGAGCCTACTTCAAGGGTAGATTTGGTGAACCACATGCACACACTGGTCGTGGAGATCTGCGAAATAGTTGGATCTATTTTGACCATGTGCGACACGTATGCGAGTGGGCAACCATGGTTGCTCACGTAGTTGATTTGAGGTAAGGCAAACACTAGTGTTCCTACATTCCCTCCAGCACCAAAAGGATGATGCTTATGCCTAACTTTAGTTGTATGATGCAGCGTCCAAGAGTTGATGATTGTTGTTGTGTGCGAGATGAAAGAGGAGAACATGGAGGCTTAGATCCTTTTCTGGTTGTGAAGCTAAATGATGTCATGGAGAAGTGTGGGCACCCCACTCCGGACTTTAAAGGCTTCATGGCAGATGAGGCTGGCACAAACTAAAGCGCATTACGATAGTCTTCAATAATGGACCAGAGAACGTGAATGGCCAAGAAAGGTCTTGCCTTTTCCATTGGGAGTAAAGCCTACATATACACACCTCCCAGTACGTGCATAGGAGCTTTCAAGATGAGCACAAATGCATGTGCTGATTGTGGAGGTGTGCATCGATAGAGGAGTACACAACCACACAACAAAGGTACATCCGGGCTTGGTGGGCCACAGGGAAGGTTTGTGATTCGACATCCCTGTGATGGATTAGTGACTGAGCTGGTGGCATGTTCAATATCCACATTGACGGAAGCACTTCGTTGGGGTGAGTATCTAGGGAGTATCCATTCACTAATACAAAATTTCATTTTCCCACCAAATTTTGCAAACGAAACACTCACTTTACTTCATTCTTAATAGGACGTGGAGGACATCTCGCACATGCCCATGAAAAATCTTGCTGAACTTGTACATGTACGTTTGCTGGCCACCGAAGGCTTCAAGGGGACGTTGAATCTGTATGATGCGTGTGTCAGTGACTTGGCCAATGCGTTGTTGCAAAGCACCAAGAGACACACATTCATTGGAGGGAAGTACCATGGTGCCAGTGCTAGTCCAAAGAACCTTGCGAGGTGAGCTTAGCAAGGGAAAATCCCAACCCATACAGCAACGTCGAGGATGGTGGAGGGCATCATAAGCGGCACTCCTATGCATTAAAAGCCTAAATTTAGGGGCAACAACATAACAATGGCTTGTAAGTGTAAAAAAGAATCAATAAGATGACAACAACGGATGAGGAAAATGCCACTCACAGGCCAAAATTTGTGGAACAAACTAGCCTCGCAAGAAAGGAGCACGATAAATCAACTTTGAAGTGCAACAACTCTCAATATTTATTTACAAAAAACATTATGAGCTTTTGTGCTATTCCTGTTTGGGCATACTTTAGCTTTTACAATTTGTGTTATAGGAGGTTCAACAATTGGCCGCCTGTGTTGTCAAAGGTGGGTACTAGAAAGATTGTGCAGTCTTTTTTTAGTGACCTTACACCAACTTTGCAGTCTGCTCTTCTCACATCCCTGATTGATCACCCTGACTTGGTAGAGTGTAGAAGGCTTGTTGGTCTTGGTGCATGTAGAGATAGGGTTGTATGTAGTGAGGTCCTTAGCAGTGTTCAGCATTCCTATGCTTCTATTAAGCATAGGAACTCCAGTGATGCCTGGTAGCATGTCGTGCTATTGTAGCTGCCATTAGTAGACCTCATATGATAGGCCATGTGCGTACCGCTTCACGTCTTCTTCAGATTGCACCGCGCACATTGCGAGCAGGCATGATTAGGAGGCAGAGTATAGAGGATAGTGAGACTAATGCTCTTTTGGCTTTGAGTGGTCGTGCATCTCGCAGCAATCGATTGTTGGATGATTCCACTAGGTCCTTCATACAACAGTTTTGGGAGGAGCATTACAGAGCATCCCCGGTGTTCAAGAAGACATTGCGGAAGAGGGTGTCACGCAGTGTGTACATTGAGCAGGGTGCATGTTTTTTGGAGTGTACCCAGACTGAGTTGTACACTCAGTTTGTAGAGGTGCACCCGGAGTTCAGGATTGGGCAGAGGTCATTTGAGCGATGCAGGCCATGGTTTGTGCGATGCTCTCAGGAGCATGACACATGCTATTGTCGCTACCATGTGGATTTTGGATTGATGTATGACGTATTCCGTTCCCTTGATGGTCATAGGGGAGTGGTTCCTATTGGCCCTCGTGACTTCATTCATTCCATATTGTGTACACGAGATGATGATGCTTTATTCCACTCCCTTGATTTTGTGGAAGGCAGGTGTACTTTGTGTGGTGACTTTGCTAGAGTGCCACGAGTTGCACTAGATACTTGTGACGTGTAGATGGTTCATTGGTAGTAGTATGAGTACAGTACCCTGACATTAGATGGTGGTGCACAGTCAAGGAGGTTGTAGCTTGTGGGGAAGGAGACACCACGTGTTGTATTCATTGATAGTTTTCGAGGGAAGCTGTACCGCTACATACACCACTTGCACACTGCGAAGTGGGACGATCGTTAGTTCCGTGCATGTTTGAGGACATTTCCTATAGTGGTGGTTGTCTTAGTGGTGGACTTTGTGGAGAATTATACCTTTGCACCACAGCATGAGATCCAATCAAAGTATTATTTCTCTAAACAGGTGACGTGTGATTGAGTTATTGGTTTTTTTATGGCCTCATTATATTGAATTATTTGAATAGTCATATTTTTTTCAATGCCATATTGCAAGTTGCTATATTTGTGCACATTAGCTAACGTTATGCACAGGCTCATGTGGATGGCATTGATAGCACCATGGACTCATGCGTCATTGTGCGAGAGGATCACTTCTACATTAGTGATGATCGATTGCATGATGCCCATTTTGCACACAATTGCTTCACTTTGCATGATACTTTCTTGAGGGATTCCCCCCCCTCCCCCCCCCCCTTTCCCCCCCCTCTCCCCTTTTCCCCTCTCCCCCCTTTTCACCTCTCCCCCCCCTTTCCCCTTCCCTCCCCCCCCTTTTCCCCTCTCCTCCCCCTTTCCCCTCCCCTCCCCACCCTTTCCCCTTTTCCCCTCCCTCCCCTTTCCCCTCCCCTCCCCCCCCTTTTCCCCTCCCTCCCCCCACCCCTTCCCCCCTCCGCCTTTCCTCCCCCCCCCTCCCCCCCCCCCCTTTTTCCTCTCCTCCATTCCATTAATTTCCTTTCTTCCCTACCCTCCCCAAGATAAATTTTTAAGGGCTAATATTTTCCCAAAGACGAATTTAGGAGCTTCTCCAAACTAGTGTGGCTAATCTTTCAATCTTGAAATTCGATAAATTTGCCCAAAAATTAACATAACTTTATCATATGAGGTCCAAATTTAGCCCTCCAAGTACTCAAATCGATCGGCATAATCCATATAAAGTCATCTATAGGGTTGGAATTTTCAAATTCCAACTTATTAAAAACCTGTGAATGAAGTTTAATTATACTTAAACCAAATTCACAGGCTAATATTTGTAGCATGGTTAATATTTGTAACTCTACCCCATACCCTAAATCCTAAACCTTGATCCCTATAGCCGAAACCCAAATTCCTATACCATAAACATTATTTCCTATAACTTAAATCCTAAAACCTATACCCTAAATCCTAAACCCTATACCCTCTACCCTTTTTCCCAAGCCTTAAGCCAAAAAATAGTATTTGAGGTGTGTTATTTGACCATGCACATAACCGATGGGCACGATCCTTTGCACATGTGTCGATAAAATCTATTTTAAAGCACGTGCAAAGTATCATGTGCATCAGATATGATTTCGATGGTCAAAGTCCCCACAAATCCCATTTTTCACAGTGTTATGCACAACCATCAAAAAATAGTATTTGAGGTGTGTCATTCGAACGTGCACATAACCAATCAGCATGATACTCTCTACACACATGAATCCAACCTATGTTAATGCACGTCCAAATTATCATACCCATCGTATATGCTTTGGATGGTCAAAGTCACCACACACCCCATTTTCCATCAAGTGTTATGCACAGCTATCAAAAAATATTATTAGAGGTGTGTTATTCGTACGTGCACATACCCGATGGGCATGATAATCTTCATTTATGTCAACCCAACCTATTTTGAGTCCTATACAAAGTATCCTACCCATCGGATATGCTTTGGATGGTTGAACTTGCCACAAATCCCATTTTTCACCAAGTGTTATGCACAACCGCCAAATACATGCTCTAAGGTGTGTTATTCGACCATGCAAATACCCGATGGGCATGATAATTTGCACATGTATAAATATAACCTATTTTGAGCTGTCTGCAAAGTATCATGACCATCAAATATGCTCTGGAAGGTCAAAGTCACCACAAACCCCATTTTTCACCAAGTGTTATGCACAACCGTAAAAAAAGGTGTGTCATTTGAATGCGCTCATACCCAATGGTCAAGATACTTTGCACACACATTAATACAACTTGTGTTGAGGCATGTGCAAAATATCATGTCCATCAAATATGCTTTGGATGGTCAAACACGCCATAAACACCTTTTTTCACGAAGTGTTCTACACAACTGCCAAGAAATAGTACCTGAGGTGTATTATTCGAATGCGCTTATACCGAAAGGGTAAAATGCTTTGCGCAAGTATAAATCAAACCCATTTTGAGGTGCGTGCAAAATATCTTTCCCATCGTATATGCATTGGATCGTTAAATGCACCACAAACCCCGTCTTTCACTGTGTTTTGCACAACTACTAAAGAATAGTATTTGAGGTGTGTTATTCAAATTCTCTCATACTTGATGGGTACGATACTTTGCATGTGCATCCGTACAATATATTTTGAGTTGTGTGCAAAGTATCATGCCCATTGGATATGCTTCAGATGGTCAAAGTCATCATCGGATATTCTTTGGATGGTCAAACTCACCACAAATCATATTTTTCATTGTCATACACAACTGCTAAAAACACGCTTTAGATGTGTTATTCAAACGTGTACACACCTGATGGGTATGATACTTTGCATGTGTTTCAATCCAACCTATGTTGATCTGTGTGCAAAGCATCATGCCCATCAGATATGGTATGGATGGTTGAAGTCGCCAAAAATCCCATTTTTCACCAAGTGTTATCCACAATCGCCATAAAATGTATCTGAGGTGTGTCATTCGAATGCACTCATACCCAATGGGAATGATACTTTGCACACACATCAATACAATCTATGTTGAGTTGCGTTCAAAATATCGTGCCCATTGGATGGTCAAACGTGCCACAAACTCTGTTTTTCACCAAGTGTCATGCACAACCACCAAAAAATAGTATCTAAGGTGTATTATTTGAATACTCTCAAACCTGATGGGCATGATGCCTTGCACACATATTAATATAATCTAATTAGAGGGTCATGAAAAATATCGTGTCCATCGGATATGCTTTGGATGGTCAAATGCACCACAAACCCCATTTTTCATCAAGTGTTATGCACAATTGCCAAAGAATAGTATTTGAGGTGTGTATTCAAATGCACTCATACCCAATAGGCACGATACTTTGCACACATGTCAATCCAACCTATGTTGAGGTGTGTACAAAGTATCGTGCCCATCGAATATGCTTTGGATGGTCAAAGCTAGCACAAACCCAGCTTTTCATCAAGTATTATGCACGACTGCCAAAAAATTGTATTTGAGGTGTGTTATTCAAGTTTGCCATACCGGATGGGCATGACACCTTGCACTCATGTCAATTTCACCTTTTTTGAGTCTTGTGCCAAGTATCATGCCCATCGGATATGCTTTGGATGGTCAAACTCGCCTACAAACCCTGTTTTTCACTAAATGTCATGCACAACTGCCGCCAAAAAACACGATCTGAGGTGTGTTATTCAAGCGTGCACATACCCGATGGACATGATACTATGTGTAGGAATCAATACTGCATATTTTGATGCATGTAAAAATTGTCATGCCCATCGGATATGCTTTGAATGGTCAATGTTGCCACAAACCCCGTTTTTCACCAATTAATATGCACAACCGCCAAAAGAAACTATCTGAGATGTGTCATAAGAATGCGCTCATACTTGATGGACATGATACTTTACACATGTGAATCCAACCTATGTTGAGGCGCGTGTAAAATTATCATGCCCATCGTATATGCTTTGGATGGTCAAACTCACCACAAACGCCGTTTTTCACAAAGTGTTATGAGAATTTGAGGTGTGTCATTCGAATGTGCTCATACTTGATGGGCACGATACTTTACACACGTTTTCTATAAGCTGGAATTTGAAAATTCTACCATATAGATGACTCTAGATGGCTTATGCTGATCAATTTAAGTACTTGGGGGGCTAAATTCGGGTCTCATACGAGGAAGTTATGTTAATTTTTGGGCAAATTTATCAAATTTCAAGTTTGAAATATTAGCTAAACTAGAAGGGGAAAGGGGGGGGGAGGGTGAAAAAAGGGAGGAGGGCGGAAAAGGAGAAAGGTGGGATGGGAAGGGGGGGGAGGGGGAAAGGGTGGAAAGGGGGGAGGGGGGAGGGGAATGGGGGGAGAGGAAGGGGGAAGGGGGGAAAGGGGGGAATGGAGGAAAGGGGGGAATGGGGAATGGCGGGGAGGGGAAGAGGGAAAGGGGAGAAAGTTGGAATGGGGGGAGGGGAAGGGGAATGGGGGAAGGGGGGAATGTGGAATGGGGGAATGGGAGAAAAGGGGGGGAAGGGGGAGAAGGGTAATTCACATTCAATGTTTAAGTACATGAAGGGAGGAAGGGGGGAAGGGGGAGGGAAAAGGGGGGAATGGGAGAGGGGAAAAGGGGGGGAAATGAGGAAAAGGTAGGAATGGGGGAAGGGGGAGGGAAAAGGGGGGGAAGGGGGAGGGGGAAGGGGGGAAGGGGAGAAAGGGAAAAAGGGAAAGGGTGAGGGGGAAGAGAGAGAGAGAGAAAATGGGAGGGGGAAGAGAGAAAAACATAAGTAGGGAGAATGGGAGAGAGAGAGAGAGAGAGAGAGAGAGAGAGAGAGAGAGAGAGAGAGAGAGAGAGAGAGAGAGAGAGAGAGAGGTGGGGGGGAGATAAGGAGCGGGAAGTTTTAATTCTAGAGTGGGAAGTTTTAATTTCTTGAGGGAAGTATACTGACTCTCACCTCTCCCGTAACTCATTTTCAATCAAACCCTTCGTCTTGTCGTGTTCCCCTCCCTCTCCATCTCCCTCTTGTCGTGTTCCTCTCTCCCTCTCCCTTGCGTTGCATTGCGCTCCCTTTCCCCTCTCCCTCTCCCTCGTGTTGTGCTCCCCTTCCCATTCCCCTTCCCCTCCCCCTCTCCCTCTCCCTCTCCTTTCTCCTCCCTTCTCTCCCTCTGTCTTTCTCTCCCCGTCTCTCCCTCCCCCCCCCTCTCCCTCCCTCTCTCTCTCTCTCTCTCTCTCTCTCTCTCTCTCTCTCTCTCTTCTCCTTCTCGTCTCCTCTCTCCCTCCCTTTCTTCCCCACCCTTTCAAGTGTCCTCTTGACCTGAAAGTCTTTTCAGGTCAAGAGGTTGTATAGTGTGCCCAAGAGATCGCGCTACTGTGGCAGCACATCGGGGTGACCTTTAAAAAAAAAAATGATCTCTTCCCTTCCTCCTCATCACCCACCTCTCCCCTCTTATCTAATTAAATTTATTTTTTAAAAATTATTCCTCCCTCCTCTACTCTTCCCTTCCTCTCTCCCTCTCCCTTCCTCTCTCCCTCTTCCTTCTACTCTCGCCCTTCCTTCTACTCTCGCCCCCATCGTGGTCCCCTCCCTCCCTCTCCCTCATGTTGCTCTCCCTCCCCCTTGTGTTGTGCTCCGTTCCCCCTCTCCCTCTTCCTCTCCTTTCTCCAGATTATACCGATGTTGCTTTCTGAAACTTTGAAAGGAGTTTATTGACACCATTATTAAGTCTTGGTGATTTTAGAGTTCCAAAACTCTAAAAGGTATTTATTAACACCGTTATTAAGTCTTGGAGATTTTAGAAGACTCAAATGGTAAATTAATCTCATACATGGATCTACATACATACATACATACATATATATATACATGCATGCATGCATACATATAATTTTTTCGTACATTTAAATTGCTTTTATTATTTTTAGTGTAATTAAACTATTATTTTTATTAAATTATTAATTTAAATTGTTATTAAGTGCAACACTATAGAGAGATATTTTGAAATTTAATGCGTGGAAATGACAGTGCCAAAAAGTAAACTTTTGATTCTCGAACAACATTTTCATAAAGTAAACTCTTCATTTGGGAAGGAGTTTTAGGATTAGTCCAAATGTAGACATATGAGTCCAAAATTAATGAAATAAGTGTTTACCTCTATCAAGAGAATACAAAACAAAGTCTAATTAAAATATATAATGAAGCAAAACAATTTCAACCACCGCGTTGGTTTAGGACAGTCATAATTTTAATTATCGGGCTGGTTTAGGACACGTTTAGGACAGTCAACCACTGAGCTAGTTTAGGACACGTTTAGGACTGTAACAATTTCAACCACCGGGATGGTTTAGGACACTGTCACAGTTTCAACCACCGGGATGGTTTAGCCTGACGGTCTCAACTTTACATATTAGACAATAACAAGTGCTTTTATTTCTAAATTTCACCATTAGAAAATAACAATATATTTCATTTTTGAATTTCGCAATTTAACAGTGATATATGACCCGAATAGCAGGAAATTAAATTTAACGAATTTGAGTACTAAGAAACACAATAATTTTAACCACCGGGCGAGTTAATAACTAATGTCTATTCAACCACGCTGGTTCAGGATAATCACATAACTGGTGATTGAGCTGAAGCAGCCACGGTTGCATGATATTCCAACCACCGAGCTAGTATAGTAAAATAACAATATATTGCAAAATATATTACTGTTAATTTTTGCTCAACCATGCCACCAGGCTGGACAACAACTAATGTTTGTTCAACCATGCTAGTTCAGGACAATCACATAACTGGCAATTAAGCTGAACCAGCCTACAATTGCATGCTGTTCCAACCACCGGGCTGGTTTAGGACAATCACATTTAGTCCAAGCCTGGTTTAAGAAATGAAACAAGTAAACTATCCCAAAGCTCGATCACAAACAACCACCGGGTTGGTTTAGGCACCACTGACCTGCATTGTATCTAGCATGTGTATGATGTGCTCCTCAAACACCTTGCATCTCATCTGCTTCTTACAGATGTCCTTTCTATTTGGAGAAACTCTCATATTTTTGTGCCAAAATGTCATATTTTAAGCTGTCTCTCTTTTCTTGTGTTTTGTTGAAGCCCATAGACTTCTCAGATCGGGATGATCGTGCATTGCTTCTGCTCTATGTTGAACTGTTGGAGCACGTTGGTCCTTCTGATTGACAACATCTTCGACATTGTGCACCCAAGCCATTTCTCCTTTGTTTTAGGGGACACCAACATAGCTAATGTCGCCCTCTTTGTAGCTAGTTGATCTAAGCTGTGCACATCTTTCACTTTTTGTAGGCCATTTCTTAGGTTAGAGAGCATCGCCTCTTGGGTGTGTATCTCCTAAGGTGTGGTAGGGTTGTTACTCTACAAACTTTAGGGTGGTGCAAGCTAAAGCTTGTGAAGACTTAAGACTGGTAATCACCTGAATGGCCTGATGTTGTTGCCTCGTATGCTCCCACCAGTCGTGACACCATAGCTTGTGTTCTTTGCTCTAATGGGCAACATTTGATCGAATGCATGCATCTGCAATCGCTTCTTGCTGCTGCTCTATAAGGAGTCTTCTTTCTTCTTGTTGTTTCTCCCTTCGCAGATGTTGCAAAAGTGTCTTCCATTGCCGATTCGATACCATGCTAGCGCTTTCCTCAACCCACACTCTGTTCCTGCGCCATGGCCATGATTAGTCTAGAATAGAAACACAGAAGCTAGCTGGTGAGGCAAGCAAAGAATAGAAGACAACTTACCCAAAAGAAGACAATGGCAAACCAAAGTCTGGGCAAGGTCACATCGAGGTGCGTGCAGGTTGCAAGGTGTTTGCAGGGTGGGGCAGGTACCAACAAGTACTTAATCTTCCAAGATTTGATGGGCGGGAGCTGTGAAAATTCAAAATTTGCAAGAGTAGCAAAATTTCAGCCACCGGTTTTCCCCCCCTCCGACAATACATGTCACTAGACTTGGATATCCCAAACAAGTGCAATGTGGCCTAAAATTCTTCAAAACACAAATAGGCCAAAGAGCACACTATCAGGTTTGATGCTTTGTATTATTAAATGCAATGACCTTTGGCATGCTTATGAGCCATATAGCAAGCAAGTGCATTGATAAAGAAACAATTCAAAATTATAAATAGTGTTGGATTTATTAAAATATATTTGCACATGCATAAATTGCACTTTTCCAACTTCTTAGATTTTAGGGTGAATCTATATACCAATACCAACAACTATCAATGTTTAAAGACCACCGTGCACTAGTCCCAATAGTTTGGATTCCAAATTTTCAATCCATTTTGGTTTTCAACAAATTAAAAAAAGTTATGGAGCGTGCCCTCAAATGGGTATGCATCACTTCAGTACAACATTGGAGGCGCATTAACCCATGCATAATTATCTCATTTAGGTGTGTCCTTGGGTTGAGGAGAAGCTCACGTAGTGTACTTTAGAATGATTACTTGGTTGCATGTATGTATAGAACAAAATTTTGAGGTTTTTGAATAAATTGCTATATCCTTAGTCTTCAGGATGCATGCTTCACATGCAACATAGCACTTGTAATGCTTTAACAGTCTCGTTCCAAATACTTATTCCATAATTTTTGCTCTCATGTTCAAGTTTGGAATGTGTACTACAACTTGAAGATAAAGTTTGCCGAATTCCATTGAGCAATGCATAAGTTATGGGTTATGCAAGATACCTATATACAGAAAAGTCCCTTAGACCTCACCAAAAATGGCTACACCCACGCAAACAATGACCCATATATATAGTGTGTTGAAGGCTCTAATGGATTTGGCTCTTCAAAAAACTATGAAAAACCACTTCACTTAGCCTATGAGAAAGTGACTGCTACAAAGACATAAACATGATTGAACTTGAAAGATATACTTACTATAGAGCTGCAAGCATGATTGTGCAAGTGACATGGTTCTCTTTCTGTGCTAAAGCACTTATGCAATTCTGTGTGAAATCTTAGCTCATATCATCATTCATAGTCTTTATAGATATTCTGATCCTTGGTCCAAGTTGTAGTAGCTTTTGCTGAATTTGCAACTGCCTCAGTAATGTCTGGGATTCCAAGACATACATCGTTTCTTTAACTCGCTCCCTGTGGGACTCTTCATATGCAACCTTGCCTCCGGTCTCATGTTGGTCAGTGACCTCTATTATCTTTACTGCATCTGCTTTAGGTTTCTGGCTGGAGGTATCAATAGAATATCTCTCATTTTAAGATCATCCCAATCCTCTGCATTAAGGATCTTATCATATCTATACATGACCCTTACAAGTGTTGAAGGGGTAAATTGATGTGTGTATGTGTGTATGCCTATGGGCTTGGAGTCCTATGCAAGGAGTGTGTGAGTGTAGGTGTGCTAGAAGGTTCTAGTGACTCATTAGTTAGGTGTGTCAGGTTGGTGTGATGTGTGAGTTATCATAGGAGGTGATTGATTGAGATAATCATGGAGATGATTGTGGATCTGGGATCTACCAACATGGAGGCAGTTGCCTGTATATGTAACCACTCTTTGAATAAAGCTTTACATTTGTGCCTCATTGCTTTCTCTATGGATTCACACGTGGTATCAGAGCTTGCTGAAGATCCTAGTGCCTAGAAAGAGACTCTTTGAAGATTCCCTCTAGATTCTCTCTTCTTTTCCAAATGGACCTACAAGCCACCATTGATCCAACCCTTTCAGGTGTAGACTCCCCTAGCCCTTCCACCTGAGAGGAATTGAAGGATTATGGCTTCTACAACCCATGTTGAGACTCGCCCCATCCCGCGCCATTTTCAAAGATACAGGTTGCTGGAGCCACCATTTCAAAAATGATCTGAGGTGCACTTAGGAGACCCTATGGGCTACCTGCTAGTGAATTTTGAGAGCAAATGGTCCAAGAAATGAGGAGAAACTACATAAAAACTAGTCGGGTTTTTCAAGAAGACATGGTTTTTGGAGGTGGAGAAGATGCTGCCACCCCTGGAGGTGTGAAGTTTCTTTTGGTCTGAGACTTGCACTGAGTCTTCTACTCCCAAGGACCATTAATTGTGCAGCACATTCCTTTTGGTTAATGCGTTGTGGTGTGAGTGCCAAGAAGACTACAAAGACAAAGTACAAGGTAAAGAAGACCCCAGTTAAGAGGTTGTGGGAGAAGCCAACTAGTTATGCACATGCCAAACAATTAGGATTTTCTGAATTCTTATCTTGCAATTTGCATCTATATGGCAAAGGTGATTTCTTTTTTCAGAAAGATGGATCTTTTGTAAAGGGATTAGACGCTGACATTAAATTGGTAAGACCTTCCCAAAATGGCTTCCAAATTGAAAATAGATAAGTTTAAAGGAGAGGGGTTCCACACTTGGCAAACAAAACTAAAGTTTATTCTCATGAAAAAGGGGATATGGAAGGTAGCAAATGGAAAAGAAAACCTACAACTAGATAAGGAGAAGCTTCATGGCTTCCCAAAGATGAAAAAGCACTTGTTATAATTGCTCTTGGTTTGAGTGATTCCTTTATTGATCACATTGATGGATGTGAGACTACTCATGCTGCATTGACTCATCTTACGCATGGGAGGAATATGAAACTTGAGATGGAGATGACAAGGGGATAATTAAGTCTCGCGGCTTGGTCTAATAATAGGTGCAAGCAATCACTACATACTTGATTCACTTGTACCTTGAAGACCGTTTTGCCGTCACTAACAAACCTCAATAGTGTTGTCGGATTAGAAAATGGAGGGCTTGAATTTCTCAATGGGCATTTTGGGTAAATCTGTCAGTCACACCATAAGTCGATATGCTGGGAGCCTGGTCTTCTCATGTTTTCCTTTTGCTCAGCATTCACAAGTGTAACCTTTCCTCTTTTTTGTAGTGGCGCATATTGTTCTTCCAAATCGATGTGCAAATGGTGTAGTTTTGTAATGATTCCGAGATGCTTTACTACGATGCTTGCATCAATCCTTTCCCCACTGTAAACATTTCTAGCTCGGAAGGTCTACAAAACCGGAGAAGCCCTCCCATGCCAATCGAGTTGGTTAGCTCATTCCCGGGGAAAAATGGCTACACAGGGCCGTACCAATGAACCATGGCCTTTTGCCAGCTTCTTTTGAGGTTCTTCTTCAGTAGTGTGGTTGAACGCAACCATTTCATGAGGGTTGGTTCTTCATCTCATCTACTTTTTATAAAACTCATCGTTAATCTTTTGCGTGGTAACCATTCAAATATTTGGGAAAAAATAGATTAGTGATGGGTTCTTTACAAGAGGCCACTAGAACGCCATTGACAGAGATGTGGAATCTATATGGAGAGAGAATCTATATGGAGAGTTTAATGAAGCGTCTTCTCAAATATTTAAAAGGACTTCTTTATTGCTCCCTAGACTAACAGACTTGTAGTCTTGGACTGACATATATCCGTATTTTATTGCTTTCTCCACATTTTAGAAGAGAGATAAAAGAGAAAATAGCAAATTTCTTACAAGGCCCCAAAATGAGCTCCCTTTTTTCCTAATGGTATCTGCCCATGATATCAAGTTGCAAGATGACACAATTTGTAGAGGGGTTAGAACAAAGGAACAACCTCCTAATAAACCACATCAACACAATATAATTGGAGATCGATACTTACAAATTGGGCCTCCCATGATGCAATACCCCTTGCTCCAAAATGTAAGGATCCATACTACTCCATCTGGCTCCCTCGTGCCTCCACATGCTGCAAATTGCTTTCACTGGCTTCATGGCTTTCTTCCACTCACGCTTATGATGAGTAGTGTGTGGCTAGCCCCTTGGTGGTTTTCATCCCTATCTCCTGGAAATCTCGACTAGTGCCTGCCTCTTAAGAAAAGACCTCTTATTGGAGAGGATATTGGTAATCTTTGTCTTTGCCCATTTGTCAGTGAACTCATGATGTTCTAGATTGGGATACCTCCTGCATAAAGTCTTGATGGTATCCTCAGCCAAACTTTCTTTCTACTCTTAAAATGGAATAAAGCAATCTTTGTAGTTCTTATGAACTATAGAGCACATGAAGGAGACGACATCCTTTCCCCGTGCATCTTGCAAGATACCGTTGTCTCATTGATATCATAGTAGATCGTACCATCACCCTCTGACATGTCTCCATCTGAATCATCTTCGCCTCCAAAGCACTGTGCCATGCATCCTATGCCATGACTCTCCCTATTACTATGCCAACTGCTATGTTGTGACGAGCTACTATGATGGATACTCGCCTCTGGTGAAGGGGATCCTAACTGCATGAGAGTAAGTGCATGGCTTTATGATGATCTGGAAGGGGCTCCTCACTGCACGAGAGTAGGCTGGTGGCTCTGTGATCTGGAAGGGACTCCTGACTACATGGGATAAGGTTGGTGGCTCTGCCTTCTATTGGGCTATCTCGACTCCACAGGGGTAATCTCAGGTGGTGTGGGGTGGTTTGGAGTCTATACTCTTGACTCATGCGGGGTGTATTGAGTTCTTGTCATGTATGTATATAATTCCTGTGGAGTCGGAGGGTAGCCCAAAATGTTGTATAATTGCTGCAAGAAGGCATCTTGAGGATTAGTTGAGCCTCCGAAAGAGCTTCCTAGCCACATGATGAACTATAGAGAGAAGAAGAGAAGGGACGAAGATAAGAAGAGCAGAGAAGAAAAGATAATAAAGAAAGAAGATAAGAAGAGCAGAGAAGAAAAGAGAAAAGAGAAGAGAATAAGAGTAATAAGAGAAAGCAAAAGAAGAGAACAGAATAGAAGAGGAGAAAGAAGAAAATAAAGGAAGAGAAGAGGAGAAGAATAGAGAAAAGAAGAGAAGAAGAGAAGAGAAGAGAAGAAGAGAAGAATATTAGAAGAGAAGAGAAGAAGATAAGAAGAACAGACAAGAAAAGAGAAGAAGAAAAAAACAATGCATGCCCTCTTTCCCTATCCCGCCCTCATGCTTTATCCCAATTTCCCTCATGCAATCCCTAATTTCCATCATGCATGCCCTCTTTCCACAAGCATAAAAAAGCATGCTCTACCTCTATACATATGCATAACAGAGTTATGGATATGCATATGCATATGAATTGAGCATATGCTTATTGCTTTAAAATTTTAAATCTTCATGCATGAAGATTTCATGCATAATGCTTTATGCATGACCATCAACTAGAAGGAAAGAACAATGCATACAATGTACTCCATCTCATTTGTGGATGCTTAAGGCATTGAAAATTCAAGTTAAACGTGCATGCAAGGGAAAGGAGAAGGAAAGGATCGAGAAAGTGAAGAGAAAGAGAAGGACAAGAAGAAGGAATTGTTATGGGAAAATTAAGAAATGAGAAGGGGGATGAGAGTGTAAGAAAACAATACAATGTATATGCTCAACAGATAACAGGATCTCATATGCAAGAGAGAAAAGCAGATAATATGGAGAATCAAAATTTTGATTATTGTAAAACTGATACAATAGATGGCGCTGCCTCCCAGTCGTGCGCTCCTGTGTGAAAAGCTTCGATGGCGTGCTGGAAACAGTAGAGGACGGAGGCTGGATGCTAAGGAATCAGGGTTGCTATAGCCAATGATGATAATGGGCTTCATGGGCTTGCTCTTATATAGCCACCAGTCGTAGTGGGTTAGACCCAATTGGGTGATCGACCCAGTCCGCCCAAAATGGCTGACTGGGGGTTGGTCCCGAAATAGGCCACCGACCACACGATAGAACCGTGGCATAAAATAGAGCAACTAACCTACGGGGTTCATTCGGCCCAAAGCCATCTGGGATCATCTGGGGCTCCAAACGGGCCCCGTAACCCGAGAGTGGGCTGGCCTCGGGAAATGCTCCGTCTACCCTCAGTGCAGTCAGTCATGGGATGCCTTTCTACACTTGCATGTAGCCTAGTTGGCAGTGTGCCAACTCTATCTGAAGCCGTCCAGCCATCAGGCCACACATGGCCCCCATCTGGTGTCCAAACTAGGACCTACCGGATAACTGAGCTACTCAAATGCCTTCTCCTCATATGGGGGGCTTACAAGTAGAGTTAGCTGGTTCCTGCATAGTTACATGAGAGTGGAGCATTGATATCTAACACCCCCCCTCAATGTCCACCCACAAGTGAACTTACTTTTTCAGCCCAATGCCAAGTCGATGAAGATGCCTCTCTAGCAAGTCTCTTCCAAGAGCCTTCGTGAATATGTCTGCAGCATTCTCTGTAGTTGGACAGTACACCAAGTCGACCTCTCCATCCATGATGAGCTCACGTACAAAGTGATATTAAATCTCAATGTGTTTTGTGCGAGTGTGGAACATAGGGTTCTTTGCAATTGCCATGCAACTCTGATTGTCACATGATAATTGCGTAGGCTTGTTCTGCACTGCACCCATGTCCCCTAAAATCCTCCTCAACCACACTGCCTCACAAGAAGCAAAACATGCTGATTTGTACTCAACCTCGGTAGAAGAAAGAGCAATTGTAGGTTGCTTCTTGCTGACCCATGACACAGCTCCAGATCCAAGTGAGAAACAGTAACCTGTCACTGATCTCCTGCTGTCCACATCTCCTGCCCAATCCAAGTCACAGAATCCGGTCAAGATGTTGCCCTTGGTATAGGTGATGCCATAATCAAGTGTGCCTTTGATGTATTTCAGCACCTACATCCCTGCCCTCCAATGGTTCTCCCGGGGCTTATTGGAAAACCTGCTTAGTACACCAGTCGCAAAACTGATGTCCGGCCACGTGTTGCACAAGTAAATCAAACTACCCACAAGCCTTCTGTACTTTGCTTCATCCACTAGTGGTGATGAATCCTCATTTGAGAGCTTCACGTCAACCTCCATAGGGGTGCCAACTGTCTTGCACTCAGCCATGCCAAATGCCTTCAGTATTTCTCTAGCATACTTCAGCTATGAGATGAAGATATGTTTTGGCTCTTACCAAACTTCAATCCCCAAACATAAATGCATCAGTTTGAGGTCTATCATTTCAAACTCTTCCTAGCAAATGCTTTGTCTGCGAGATCTTCTCTTCATGGTTCCCTGTTATGACAAGGTCATCCACATAAAGGACCACAATCATACACCTACCTCCTTCTCTAAAGATATACAAATTTGCATCAGATGGGCTCCTCTTGAACCTGTTTTGTAGAAAGTAGGCATCAATCCGTTGGTACCACGCTCGTGGGGCCTGTTTCAGCCCATAAAGTGACTTCTTCAATTTACAGACTTTACCTTCTGAACTGGGGATCACAAAACCTAGTGGTTGTTCCACGTATACCTCCTCCTTGAGATCTCCATTCAGAAAGGCGGATTTTATATCCATCTGAAACACGGGCCAATTTCCCTGGGCTGCTAAAGCCAAAACATTGCGAATTATGGTTAGTCAAGCTGTGGGAGAAAAAGTATCTTGATAATCAAAACCATGTACATGTGCGAATTCTTTTGCCACGAGCCGAGCCTTGTACTTATCCAACGTGCCGTCGGACTTGTACTTGGTCTTGTACACCCACTTGGTGCCGATTACCTTGCATTTTGGTGGTCGATCCACAAGGTCCCAAGTGTTGTTCTTCATTATGGAGCCATACTCCGATTGCATAGCCTCCATCCACCTATCATCACCCTGTGCCTCTTCAAGACACTTGGGTTCTTCAGCACGGATCACCTCTGTCATCAAAGCGTAGTTAACCAAGTGTTCCTGCGCCCTTCTTTGCTCCTCTAATCTCTTGGACCGGCGGTGTTCGGATGGTTCCTCCTCAATGGCTGGAGGTTCTCTACCATCCAAAAGCTACTTTACCCACTTCAGGAATGGCCGTTGTCGTGGATATTCTTGTCATGGTTGAGGGAGCATTAAATACCATTTTTGCCTTAATGTCATGCACAACCGTCAAAAAACACGATCCTAGGTGTGTTATTCGAACAAGTGCTTATCGGATGGGGGAACCTCTTTGCACACAAGTCAATAACACCTAGTTTGAGGTGCGTGCAAATTATTGTGCCCATCGAATATGATTTGCATTGTGAATCACACATTATACACCATTTTTGTCCTTATAATATGCACTACCATCAAAAAATGCGCTCCTAGGTGTGTTATTCGAACAAGTACTTATGGTATGGGCGCATCACTTTGCATGAAACTCAACACCACATAGGTTGATTCATATGCAAAGTATTGTGCCCATCAGATATGCTTTGCATAGGCAATCATGCATTATACACCGTTTTTGCCTTAGTGTCGTGTACAACCGTAAAAAAACACGATCCTACGTGTGTTATTCGAACAAGTGATTATGGGATGAGAGCGCCACTTTGCATGTAAGTCGATTCCACCAATTTAAAGGTGAGTGTAAAGTATTGTTCCCATCAGATATGCTTTGCATTGTCGATCAAGAATAAAACACCGCTTTTGCCTTAGTGTGATGCACAACCATAGAAAAACAAGGTCCTAGGGGTGTTATTCAAATAAGTACTTATTGGATGGGGGATCCACTTTGCATGCAAGTCAAGTTCAACTACGTTGAGGTGTGTGCAAAGTATTGTGCCCATCGGATATGCTTCCCATGGTTGATCACGCATTATACCCTGTTTTTCCCCTAGTGTTATGCACATCCATAAAAAACACGCTCCTAGGTGTGTTATCCGAACAAGTACTTATCGGATGGGTGTGCCTCTTTGCAAACAAGTAAATACCACCTAGGTTGAGGTGCAAGTAAAGTATTGTGCCCATAAAATATGCATTTCATGGTTGATTGAGCATTAAATACCGTTTTTTTCTTAGTGTTAAGCACATCCGTAAAAAAACACAGTCCTAGGTGTGTTATTGGATCAAGTACTTATTGGATGGACATGCCACTTTGCATGCAACTCAATAACACCTAGGTTGAGGTGCATGCACAGTATTGTGCCCATTGGATATGCTTTGCATGGTATATCATGCATGTAACACCATTTGTGCCTCAGTGTCATGCACAACCATAAAAAAACATGGTTTTAGGTGTGTTTTTCGACCAAGTGCTTATTGGATGGGTGCACCACTTTGCATGCAACTTAATACCACCTCTTTTGAGGTCATGCAAATTATTGTGCCCATTGGATATGCTTTTCATGGTCAAGGGAGCATTCAATACCGTTTTTGCCTTAGTGTCATGCACAACTGTCAAAAAACACGGACCTAGGTGTGTTATTCGAACAAGTGCTTATCGGATGGGGGCACGTCTTTGCACACAAGTCAATACCACCTAGGTTGAGTTGTGTGCAAAGTATTGTGCCCATCTGATATAATTTGCATTGTCAATCACGCATTATACACCATTTTCGTCCTTGTGATATGCACTCCAATCAAAAAACGCGCCCCTAAGTGTGTTATTCAAAGAAGTTATTATGGTATGGGCACGTCACTTTGCATGAAACTGAACACCACATAAGTGTCATGCACAACCATAAAAAAACATGGTCCTAGATGTGTTATTTGTCAAGTACCTATGGGATGGGCGCGCCGCTTTGCATGTAAGTCAATTCCACCTAATTTAAGGTGTGTGCAAAGTATTGTGTCCATAGAATATGCTTTCATTGTCGATCAAGCATAAAACACCGTTTTTGTCTTAGTGTGATGCACAACCATAAAAAAACACGGTCCTAGGGGTGTTATTCAAACGTACTTATCGAATGGGGGCTCCACTTTGCACGCAAGTCAAGTTCAACTAGCTTGCGGTGTCTGAAAAGTATTGTTTCCATTGGATATACTTTCCATGTTCGATCACGCATTATACACTGTTTTTCCTCTAGTATTATGCACATCCGTAAAAAAACATGCTACTAGGTGTGTTATCCAACCAAGTACTTATTGGATGGGTGTGCCTCTTTGCAAACAAGTCAATACCACCTAGGTTGAGGTGCAGGTAAAGTATTGAGACCATCGGATATGCATTGCATAGTCGATTGAGCATTAAACACCGTTTTTGCCTTAGTGAAGCACATCCATAACGAAACATGCTCCTAGGTATGTTATCCGATCAAGTACTTATCAGATGGACATGCCACTTTGCATGCAACTCAATAACATCTAGTTTGAGGTGTTGCAAAGTATTGTGCCAATTGGATATGTTTTGCATGGTATATCATGCATTAAACACCGTTTGTGCCTTAGTGTCATGCACAACCCTAAAAAGACACGCTTTTAGGTGTGTTATCCGACCAAGTGCTTATCAGATGGAAGTACCACTTTGCATGCAACTCAATACCACTGCATTTGAGGCACATGAAAAGTATTGTGTCCACCGGATATGATTTGGATGGTCGATCGAGCATTAAATACCATTTTTGCCTTAGTATCATGCACATTGCTAGGTATGTTATCTGATCAAGTACTTATAGGATGGACATGCCACTTTGCATGTAAGTCCATTCCACCTAGGTTGACGTGCATGCAAAGTACTGTGTCCATCGCATATGCTCTGCATGGTATATCACACATAAAACATAGTTTGTGCCTCAGTGTCATGCACAACCATTAAAAAACCTACTTTTAGGTGTGTTATCTGACCAAGTGCTTATCGTATGGGTGTACCACTTTACATAAAACTCAATACCACCACTTTGGAGGAGCATGCAAAGTATTGTGCCCATCAGATATGCTTTGCATGGTCGAGGGAGCATTAAATACCGTTTTCGCCTTAGTGTCATGCACACCGTCAAAAAACATGGTCCTAGGTGTGTTATTCGAACAAGTGCTTATCGGATGGGGGCACCTCTTTGCACACAAGGTAATACTACCTAGGTTGAGGTGTGCGCAAAGTATTGTGTCCATCGTATATGATTTGCATTGTCAATCATGCATTATACACCATTTTCGTCCTTGTGATATGCACTACCGTCAAAAAACGCGTTCCTAGGTGTGTTATCCAATCAAGTACTTATGGTATGGGCATGTAACTTTGCATGAAACTTAACACCACATAGGTTGAGGCATATGCAAAGTATTGCTCCCATCAGATATGCTTTGCATAGGCAATCACGCATTATACACCGTTTTTGCCTTAGTGTCATGCACAACCGTAAAAAAAACATGGTCCTAGATGTGTTATTTGAACAAGTACTTATGGGATGGGTGTGCCACTTTGCATGTAAGTCAATTCCACCTAGTTTAAGGTGTGTGCAAATTATTGTGCCCATCGAATATGCTTTGCATTGTCGATCAAGCATAAAACACCGTTTTTGCCTTAGTGTGATACACACACCATAAAAAAACATGGTCCTAGGTGTGTTATTCAAACAAGTACTTATCGGATGGGGGCTCCACTTTGCACGCAAGTCAAGTTCAACTAGGTTGATGTGTGTGCAAAGTATTGTGCCGATCGGATATGCTTTGCATGGTCGATCTTGCATTATACACCGTTTTTCCCCTAGTGATATGCACATCCATAAAAAAACACGCCCTTAGCTGTGTTATCCGACCAAATATTTATTGGATGGGTGTGCCTCTTTGCAAACAAGTAAATACCACGCACTGTTTGTGCCTCAATGTCATATACAACCATAAAAAAACACACTTATAGGTGTGTTATCCAACCAAGTGCTTATCGGATGGGTGTACCACTTTGCGTGCAATGAAATACCACCGTGTTTGAGGCTCATGCAAAGTATTATGCCCATCGGATTTGATTTGCATGGTCGAGGGAGCATTAAATACCGTTTTTGCCTTAGTGTCATGCACAACTATTAAAAAACATGGTCCTAGGTGTGTTATTCGAACAAGTGATTATGGTATGAGAGCACCACTTTTAATGTAAGTCAATTCCATTGATTTAAAGGTGCATGCAAAGTATTTTGCCCATCAGATATGCTTTGCATTGTCGATCAAGCATAAAACACCGTTTTTGCCTTAGTGTCATGCACAACCATAAAAAAACACGGTTCTAGGTGTGTTATTCAAACAAGTGCTTATCGGATGGGGGTTCCACTTTGTACGCAAGTTGAAACTTGGGTGGAGGTGTGTGCAAAGTACTGTGTCCATTGGATATGATTTGGATTGTCGATCAAGCATTAAACACCATTTTGGCCTTAGTGTCATGCACAACCGTCAAAAAATGCGGTCCTAGATGTGCTATTCGAACAAGTACTTATGGGATGGGCATGCCACTTTGCATGTAAGTTAGTAACACCTAGGTTGAGGTGTGTGCAAAGTATTGTGACCATCGGATATGCGTTGCATTGTCGATCAAACATAAAACACCATTTTTGCCTTATTGTCAAGGACAACCATAACAAAACATGGTCCTAGGTGTGATATTCAAACAAGTACTTATCGGATGGGGGAGCCACTTTGCAGGATAGTCAATTTCAACTAGTTTGATACGCATGCAAAGTATTGTGTTTATCGGTTATGCTTTGCATGGTCGATCATGCATCATACACCGTTTTCCCCCTAGTGTTATGCACATCCGTCAAAGAACACGCTCTTAGGTGTATTATCCTACCAAGTACTTATTTAATGGGCGTTCCACTTTGCATGGAACACCATAACACCACTTTTGAGGCATGTGCAAAGTATTGTGCCCATCAGATATGCTTTGCATGGTCGAGCGAGCATTAAATACCGTTTTTGCCTTCGTGTCATGCAGAACCATAAAAAAACACGATCCTAGGTGTGTTATTCAAACAAGTACTTATTAGATGGGGATGCCACTTTGCACACAAGTAAATACTACCTAGGTTGAAGAATGTGCAAAGTCTTGTGTCCATTGGATATGCTTTGCATAGTCGATCGCGCATTATACACCATTTTGTTCCTAGTGTTATGCACAATCGTCATAAAATACGTTTGCAGGTGTGTTATCCAAACAAGTACTTATGGGATGGGTGCACCACTTTGTACGCAAGTAAATACGACCTAGGTTGAGGCGTGTACAAAGTTTTGTGCCCATCGGAGAAATGTAGATGCGATAATATTAGCAAATTCTTGGTATGTGTATATGAGTGTGTGTGTGGCAAACAATTTTGATACAACAAAGTAAACACCTCGTGCACAAATCATGCACTTCATGCCTTGAGTATTATGTCAAAATAAAAGCTGAAATAAGCTTGTTGATGAGGATAAATACGATCTTGTAAATACGCCCTTGAATAAAAGCATAGTTGTTGTATGACCACGATAGGATCGCTTTAACACGTGATTTTGCCCACATGTAAGTTTGCAAATAGTATAAAAAATCGTATAATAATATATTAATAGTTTGTAAATGTGTATGGCAAGTGAGTAATGGGAAGTGGAAGTGAGAGTGAGGAGGGAGGAGTGGAATGGGAGAGGGGAGGTAATAGGGGTGTATGATAATAAGTATAAAAAATAGTATAATAATATATTAATAGTTTGCAAATGGCAAGTGAGTAATGGGAAGTGGAAGTGAGAGTGGGGAGGGAGGAATGGAATGGGAGAGGGGGAGTAGGATAATAAGGGAGTGAAATGAGTGAGGGGAGTTAATAGGGGATGAAAAAGAGGAGGGTGGGATGGGGAAATATGGGATTTTGGGAAATGGAAGGGTGGGATGGGGAAATGGGAGGAGTATGGGACGTGGTAGAAATGTGGGATGGGAGTGGTGGCAATGGGGGAGGAAGAAGAAATGGATGGGGGGAGGGCCAATGGAAGATTGGGATGAGGGATGGGGGTCCAATGGGAAAGGGGGAGTAATGGGAGCCAATGGGAGAGGGGAGGAATGGAAAGCCAATAGGAGAGAGGGGAGGAATGGAAAGCCAATAGGAGAGGAGGAGGAAAACCTAGTTTTTCTTATATATAGTCTTCCTTCTTCATTCATTCTCCCCTCATTTCATTCATTGAAGCAAGAAAGCGAGGACGAGCAAGAAAGCAAGGAAGGAAGAGCAAGAAAGCAAGAAAGAGCAAAGTTACAAACTTTTTCAAGATACTTGTAAAATTTTTTGATTAATTCTTTATCTAAGTTTTGTAGATTTGTTTTTTTTAAATTTGAAGAGAGAGAAAGAAAGAGAGAGAGACAGGAACTAGAGAGAGAGAAAAAGTTTAGAGAGAAGGAGAGGAGCCTTGGGGGCCGCGACCTCCAGGAGGAAGAGGGAAGTGGAGGGGGGAGAGAGAGGGAGGAAAGGAGGGAGGGAGGAGAGAGAGAGAGGGGTAAGAGAGAGAGAGAGAGGTTCGAGAGCGAGGTGGGGGGATGGAGGGGTGGAGGGGGGAGAGAGAGGGAGGAAAGGAGGGAGGGAGGAGAGAGAGAGAGGGGTATGAGAGAGAGAGGTTCGAGCGCGAGGTGGGGGGATGGAGGGAGGAAGCTGCTAGGGTGGGAGGGGGAGGTGGCGGCAGAGGGGGGGAGCAGAGAAGGAGGTGAGGGGTGGCTAAGGCGAGGCGGAGAGTGAGGCGAGGAAAGGCGGAGGGGTGGCTACGGCTGAGGCGTGGTGGAGGCGGAGAGTGAGAAGGAGGTGAGGGGTGGCTAAGGCGAGGTGGAGAGAGGCAGAGAGGAGCGGGTGAGGGGTGGCTGAGCGGGGCTAGCAGGAGAGAGGTGGAGAGGAGCGGGTGAGGGGTGGCTGAGGCGGAGGGGCTAGTGGGAGGGGCTGAGCGGTAGGGGCTGAGAGAGGGAGGGTGGCATAGAGAGGGAGGGGAGATGGTAGGGGAGGGGAGTATAGGCACTGCTGGAGGCACTGCATGGGTAGTGAGTGGAGTGAGGCGGGTAGGGGAGTGAGTGGACTGGAGGAGAGAATTCGTGGCGACTGCGGCCCCTAGGGTCAGAGGAGTTAGGGGAGGGAGAGGAGAGATAGAGAGAAAGAGGAGTGGCGATCGCGGCCCCCAGGGTGAGAGGAGTGAGGGGAGGGAGAGGAGAGATAGAGAGAAAGAGGAGTGAGAGTAGAGAGAGAACGATGAGGGAGAGTAGAGAGAGAAAGTAAGGGAAGAGAGAGGAGTGAGGAGAGAGAGGACAGAGAGAGGAGTGAGGAGTGAGGGGAGAGAGAGAGAGAGAGAGAGAGAGAGAGAGAGAGGAGCTAGAGGAGAGAGAAAGAGAGGTCCTGGGGGCTGTGGCCCCCAGGGTAAAAGGATTGAGGAAAGAGAGAGGAGAGAGAGAGAATGAGGGGAGGGAGGGGAGGGAGAGAGAAAGAGGAGGGAGGAGAGGGAGAGTAGAGAAAGTGAGGGAAGAGAGGGGAGTGAGGAGATAGAGGAGAGAGAAGGAGGAGCCCTGGGGGCCGCGGCCCCTAGGGGTGAGAGGAATGAGTGGAGGGAGGAGAGGATAGAGAGAGAAAGTGAGTGGAGGGAGGGGAGTGAGGGAAAGGGGAGGGGAGGAGAGCGAGATAGGAGAGGAGAGAGAGACAGAGGAGTGAGGGGAGGGAGAGGAGAGAGAGAAATTGAGGGAAGAGAGAGGATAGAGAGGAGAGAGAAGG